>NW_027223726.1:396227-564927 GCF_029378745.1 Bos indicus
CTGGTGATGGTGTCCCAAGTAAAGAAAACTCCAATGGCAAAAGCTGGGATGAGGGGAAGAGCTTGGCACAGTCATCTCTGTATGCCTGGGAGGCAGAGGGCAAGGGGAGAAGAGAAGGAGGCATGGTCAGAAGTGGTCCCCCAGGACACAGCATCAATTACTGACTGAGCACCTGGTTCAGACCATGCTCTTCCTGAATAGGAGCTCACACTCCAGAGTCAGCGACAGATCACCCATAGGAACTAAGCAAATGACCTAGAGAATCCTGATGACAACAGAATAAGAGTAAGGCAGGAAAGACTGGGGGCAATTTTCTGCAGGGTAATCATGAATGCAGGGCTGGGTAAAGCACAAGCTGGAATCAAGACTGCCAGAAGAAATATCAATAACCTCAGATATGCAGATGACACCACCCTTATGGCGGAAAGCGAAGAAGAACTAAAGAACCCCTTGATGAAAGTGAAAGAGGAGAATGAAAAAGTTGGCTTAAAACTCAACATTGAGAAAACTAAGATCATGGCATCTGGTCCCATCACTTCATGGAAAATAGATGGGGGAACAGTGGAAACAATGACAGACTGTATTTTCTTGGGCTCCAAAATCACTGCATATGGTAACTGCAGCCATGAAATTAAAAGGCACTTGCTCCTTGGAAGAACAACCTAGATAGCATATTAAAAAGCAGAGACGTTACTTTGCCGACAAAGATCTGTCTAGTCAAAGCTATGTTTTTTTTCAGTAGTCGTGTATGGATGTGAGAGTCGGACTATAAAGAAAGCTGAGCACCGAAGAACTGATGCTTTTGAACTGTGGTGTTGAAGAAGACTCTTGAGAGTCCCTGGGACTGTAAGGAGATCCAACCAGTCAATACTAAAGGATATCAGTCCTAAATATTCATTTTAAGGGCAGATGCTGAAGCTGAAACTCCAATACTTTGGCCACCTTATGTGAAGACCTGACTCATTTGAAAAGACCCTTATGCTGGGAAAGATTGAAGGCAGGAGGAAAGGGGATGACAGAGAATGAGATGGTTGGATGGCATCACCGACTCAATGGATGTGAGTTTGAGTAAGCTCTGGGAGATGGTGAAGGACAGGGAAGCCTGGCGTGCTGCTGTCCATGGGGTCGAAAAGAATCAAACATGACTGAGCAACTGAACTGAACCAAGGAAGGCTTCTCCAAGGAGGGGACATTGGAGTGAGTCTGGAACAAAGTGAAGGATGAAGCCATGTGGACAACTAATGAAAAAAAAAAGTAGGGAGGGGTAAATCCTGATGGCCATCAGGGCTGTGGTGAGAGTAAACGAGATGACTGAGACTGGTGTATATTTACATCCAAAGGGACACTTGGCTTCTGATTACAGCTGCATGAACTTGCATAAGGACTCAACCTCTCAATCCTCTTTGAGGACTGTGCCTCACAGTCCTCCTCTGTCTAATGGGTATAAAAATAGTACCCATTTTACAGACCTGTTGTTGGTTTGAAACACGTACATGGCAAGTGCTAAATATGAGCTTTTATTTTCCACAGGATTAGCACTTTGGTGAATGTTTTTGGTGTAAATAAGGTAATGAACTTTTGAAAACGTGGGTGGCTTTCTTGCTTTTTAAGCATTTAAATGAATGTGGTATTTCAGACTTTTGATTTTATTTAAATGTTTATAGGTATGGTAACTTTTCCAACTGTTAGTAAGAATTTTAGCATTGCAGCTGGCCTTGTGCATGTCCATCACCAAAGGTCAGCCTGCTCAAGGAAATTTCCTTCAGAACACTGGATCACTCCTCTTGCCAAGGGGCTTGTTGTGGTGGAGGAGCTGACACACTGGTCTGGTCTGGCTGATGCTTCTCTTGTTCCCAGGGAGTAGATGCAATGTCTTGTTGAGCCCACGCGGCAAAGAACATAGGCCATTCCCTATGGGTCTCTCTTCCCTCAGGAAACATCCAGAAGCACTGGGACTGAGGGCACCTCCCTCCTCATGGCAGTTTTGTGGCTGCCCACCTGAGGTATCTAATCTCCAGCCCCTCCCTCTGTCACTTCAGGCCCACTTGAAATAACCTTAAGATTCCCTTCCCTAAATCTGATCCCCTGGCTATGCCCAGGGCTACATCTAAAGTTCTTTGAATATCTCCAACCTAGACCCCTGCCAAAACTGCAGACATGCTTGTCCAGATGTCTATGTGACACACACAGACACACACACTTTTGAACATCTCAGAATCACCCCAACCAAAAGACAACCTCTGTCCTTCCTCCAACACACAACCAGCTCCCTCCACCCAACTTCTCCATCTCCATTCTCCCAGAAGTTCAGGGGGGGAAATAAAGGGAGAAAGAAAAAGAAACAAATAGAAAACAATCTTAGGATGGTCCTTCACTCCCTTCCTTCTTCTTTCACAGTATCCAATACAGCAGGGAACCCTGAAGGCTTGGCTCTCCTCCCTGCCATCACTCTGGCCTGGCCCAGCAAAACTGCCAGCAGCCTCCTCTTTGGTTTCCCTGCCTCCAACTTCATCACTGCTCCCTCCACCTCCCTATCTTCCCTGAGCAACCCTTGGGAAACTTTGAAAATATTAACCCAGATTGTGTCCCTTTTCTGGTCACAACTCCCCAGGGCCTGCAAAGCCCTAGGAATGAAGGTTCCAGATGTGACTCCTCCACTCACTCTCAGTTCCTTGCAGATGGCACAGGGATCCTAGGTTTGCCAGATGCTCCGGATTCAGTCGCACAGCCAAGCCTTTGACATGCTAGTCCCTCTGCTTGCATCTGTCCCACATCTTTTCTCACTGGCTGTCAGGAGGGGACATCACTCATGAGCACCCCTCTGTCCTGGACATGGTAGCCTGCACTTCAGTGCCCTGAGCAGGCACTTTCATCTAGGGGCTTAAGGATTTGGGTGATGATCTGGGAATGGCAGCACCCACTTGTGCAGGTCCATCAGCACAGAGGCTGCCACCAGACCTGACAGAAGCAGGAGACAGGGCAGTGAACCGGGCTTTGTAGTTCCCAGTTCAGGACACGGGCAGCAATGCTGCCAAGCCTCAGACCTTCCTCTGTGCAGTTCGGACCATGCTTTCTCTTCTGCCCGCTTGGGTGTGACACTGCTTGGGAACCTCTAAGCCCTGGGACCAAGCCAAGAACAGATAAAGTAACTGCCTGGAAGACCTGGCCAGAAGCCCAGTCCCGAAGTGGCCCCTGTAAGGCATGGAAACATCCCTCCCCCGCCTCCTCATTGGTTCAACTATGCTCAGGTGCAGCCCCTTCTGGGTGTAGTTCCCATAGCGCCAGGCTGAGGCCTTTGGTCTGGAGGTCACAGACCAATATGCATAATCCTAAGGGTGAGAGTTTTGTGAAGTTCAGGATTTTCAGTCAGCGCAAAAAGACTTCAGACAGGACCGTGGTGGTGAATATGGAGGAGGTGTAGACTGAAGAAAAACACGTAACCTAAAAGTTGAGAGTTATGTTTGGATTGTACCAGAGCCCAGCAAACAGCCTCTCAGAGGGCTCTGAGAAACTGTTCAAAGAGGTAAGGGAGGAGCCAGTGTATATAGGAGTTTTTGGTGGAAAAAAAGAAAACATGTATTGGAATAAGAAAATGTTACCACTAAGCACAAAATGAACATCGCTAGTTGAGTAATTTAGCACTTTTCTTTCTATGGAAAGATTCAAAAGCCTGGGGTCATGGAAATCATTCCTTTGATGTTCATCTCAGCTATCTAGGGCCAGAATCTCAGTGTTTCCCACCCCAGGCCATTCAGGGTGCACATTCAGGGATGGTTTCAGTGGCTGCTGACCGGCTGGCCAAAACATCCTTTCTTTGCTGAATTGGCAGGTTGGGGTTGTTTGTCCATGGAGGCATGCCAGGTCATGAAGCTAGTAGACAAGGGCAGCTGCTGCCTCTGGTTCCATCAAAAAATAAAATCTCCCCTGTATAGTTGTAAACTGTGTCACACACCAGCGAGCGATACTGTTGTATCCAGGTACAGTTTTTTTTAGGAATATGAGAACTATCTCAGAAAAAAATGTGACTTACCAAGTGCCATTTCCTGTGGGGATAGTGGCTGCACTGGTCACAGTCAACAGGTATGGAAAGCGGCCATTTGAGCCCTGAGTAAAAGTTAGGGACGCCATGATCTCATTCCCTTGCTGGAAAGTGATTATAATTTCCCGTGAAACTTTAGTGACAGTGTCAGTGTTGTGTAGGGAACTGAGATTACCTCAGAAAAACGGTTGTGAAATAGCTGCTTATTTAAAGCTATGGATCATCATCATGTAGTAGCAGAAAGAGCTCTGGGTAAACATGTCTGTGATATTTGAAAAGCTTAGGATCTCATTGAAGTTTGACCAGGGAACTCTGAAGCCTGAGAAGCTGAGGTCATGGTTGCACTGGAAACTTGACTATCCTGAGGCTTTGACTTTCAAAAGTTTATGTTTTTATCATTCTTGAGCTCACTGAGCAATACTGTTTCAGAAACCAGTAATCACGAAACCAAGAACCACACTTGGAGAGTTGGAGAACTCAGATTTATTATGCCAGCGGGCCCAGAGGAGTTAACACTCCAGCTCTGAGCCCTGAACAAAGGGGTTATAGGGTTTTTATAGACAGACTGTAGTGGGCAACACTGCCTGTTAACAGGATGGTTTAAACTAAGGGGTTTCATGGGCGTGGGAACAGTGGTCAAGATGGGGAAGGGGATGCCTGACCCGGACAGGCATGATTAAGCAGGTTCACAGAGGCTGGGCAATTGCAAAGAGCAGGACAAGAGTGAGTGAGATAAATTCCAGTTTCTAGTATTGCAAGTCCCCACTTTCTGAGACTACATGACCTACATGATCCAGGCTTTGCAAGGAGCAAGCTGAGTTACAAAGGCAGAACAAGCAGGAGGCTATGTAAAATTTTCATTTTTCCTCTTCATTACCAACACGAAGAGAGAGGCAAAATGGGAATTTGGAAAGATTTTTCAAACAGTAATGGCTCACACGGTTAGTTACTCAGAACTTACCCATTGGTTTGTCTACTAAAAAAATGCACAACGTAAAAGTTGAGAATTACGTTTTATTTGCTGGACAAAACTGAGGATTTAAGCCCTGGAGACATCCTCTGAGATGGCTCTAAGGGACTACTCCAAAGAGGTAAGGGAAGAGCCAGGATATATGGGATTGTGTAATGAAAACTAGGTAGCCGGAACATCAAAAGATGACTGTTGATTAAAGAAAACCAGACATCTCAAGTTAATAAATGTAGCACTTTTCTGTGTATAGGAAGATGCAAGAGTCTGGGCTCACTGAAGTCACTGAAATCATTCTTTTGATATGCATCTTAACTATCTAGGGTCAGAATCATGCTTTTCTCCCTCTTGAATCCCCTCAGGGTGCACAGGGTTGGGAGAGGTTGGCTGCTGGCTTAATGGCTGCTGCATCCTTTGTTTACTGATACAGCAGGCAAGTTTTCATCCACGGGTTTGACCAAATGTTATTCAGGCTTCTCTCCACAAACCCCACATTTTGGCTCACCCTCAAACTTAAGCAAGCACTAAGAGGCAACTCACTGCTGGCTGTCCACAAGACAAACATTTCCTGTTAAACTGCTCTACTCATGCTGCCTTCTCACCCCCACAATCCCCTCACACTTCAGCAAAGTTCCTGCTAGCCCTACTTATCCCTCTATTTTTTTAAATGCTTTTCTGTTTGATTTTGAGATGCCTGTGGATTTTGTGATCAGTGGACTTTCCCTATTGCAATGGTCTTTTTGACTGAAGTCTTTCTGACTTAAGTCTGGATTTCTTTTTTTTTTTTATTTGACAGTTTCATATGGCCAGGAGTTGGATCAGGTTTGCACTTTCCATATGGGACTCTGTAATTCCTGTCCAGATAACTAACTGCACCTTGCAGATCCTTTGAACTCTCTTGTTCATGAATTTGGGAATCCAAGCAGTGCTCTGGAAGTCAAGTCTGTTACAGCATAAGAAGGAGTTATTTTGATTCTTTTGAATAAAGAAGTCTTTCTCTGGCATTTTGAGTGGGGACTCATTCCTTGACTCTTGAGCAGGAAACTTTCCCTACTCTTCAGTATGAAGACTCTAGTAGTTTTCCTTGACTCACCTAATGGGAATTGGGGGAGGAAATATTTTTGGCACTTCAGACAGGGACTGTACAAAGGAATAAAGGGGCAGGATATTTTCCAGGCTCCTTTAAGTTCTTATCTCTGATTTGATTAATAAATCTGATCTCTGGTAGCCTGGGCCTGCAATAACCTGAAGTGGGGCTTTGGTTCCCAGCTAGAGATTGAGACTGGGTCACAGATGTGAGAGTACCAGATCCTAGCCACTCGATCAGTGGTCAGTGACAAGTGCCGAGCCCTTAGGCTTTGAAGAAAAGAATTCCCATAAAGACAAAAAGTAGTAAAACAAGTAAACTATTAACAGAAAAAGCATAGAGTACGTATGGATAGGCACAAAGGCAGACACAGAGGGAGAGCTCCTGAATTTGTGCCCTCATGATAGTTTGAATTACTTTTAAGAGGTATTTCTTCTGGGTTTCCTTTGGGCCAATCATTCTGATTTGCCTGGTTCACAGTCCATTTTGGTATATCTCAGGATCCTCTCATGTGTGTGCACACACCTCTTAAACCAAGTGGATTTTACCAGAAAGGCATCTGGGTAGAGACAGCATCCCTTGACATTGTTCCCCTTTCAGCCTGCAAGGAGTCTTTTCTGTGCATGTGTGGCAAAGGGCCACTGCTGAGTTTTCCAAATTTGCTGGCAAAGGGAGGTCTCCTGATTTCTTCAGGAATGACAGATATGTGGTCTGGGCAGGGCCCAGCCTCCTCTGTTAATTGTCTTCCTATTATCCTCTTGGAGTTTAATTCAATAGGGAATTAATCTCCAATTGCTTTACCCTAGGAGGCCCATCAACCTCCTGACTCGAATCCTGTGGGTAAATCCTTACTCTATTCTGTTTGCTTCCTTTTCTTTCTCTACTCTACCATTATGACCTTAATTCAGTTCACAATCTTTAAAAACTGGCAAAAGTTTTTGCTAAAGATAATTTAGAATTCCAGTGGCCTCAGAAACATGGGCTCTCTGCCTACTAACTTACCAAATACATAACCCTTCCCATCTCCCTGCACCTTCCCCTCCTTCCCTCTTCTCATGACCTTCAAATTTCCCTTCAGTTCCCTTTATACTTTGATTTATGTGTCACGATAAAACACTACTGCCTCCTACATCCCTCTATGAACCTCTGCCAAACCCTTTCCATTATACTTCAGCCTTTCAGAGTCCTCTAGTCACTTCATCTCTAAACCACCCTCTGCCTGTTCAGGATTCTTGAAGGGCATAAGGCACTTAAGAACAAGCATGCGCAGTGGAAGAAATGAATGAAGAAGAGGTTGGATGTTTTATCTACTCTGATGAGCTTTAGAGACCCCCAGACTTGGTGAATCCTCAGTCTGTTGCCCCAAGGTCAATGCACAGTCTCCATAAGATTACTCATCAGAGCAAAGAAAGTCTCAAAAGTCTCCACCACTAATATTTTTGGGGATGCTTTAACTCTCGTACTGAGTAGGAAACTTCAACTTGCTGCACTACTAGAAATGTATCCTTATTATTGTAAAGAATTGTAAGTTGGTCAACGGCAAGAGTCAGCTCACCACCAGTCACTTCACATGACTGACTCTTGACTGAATCATTTTCCCTATGGTACATCATTGACAGTTATCCGGAGGTAGGGCCCCCTGCAGTTCTGACCAACAGCTGAACAAGACAAGTACCAGTAGGTACCTCATTGATAGTTGGTTGCTTGTGGGTGGGGCCCATGGAAGCACTGACCAATGGCTGAGAAAGACCTGTTGCCCAGTAACAGGATGTGGAGTAATAAGGCACAGCAGTGGCTACTTCCCTGGTGGCTCAGACGGTAAAGCGTCTGCCTACAATGTGGGAGACCTGGGTTCAGTCCCTGGGTCGGGAAGATCCCCTGGAGAAGGAAATGGCAACCCACTCCAGTATTCTTGCCTGAAAAATCCCATGGATGGAGGAGCCTCGTAGGCTACAGTCCATGGGGTCACCAAGACTCAGACTCGACTGCGTGATTTCACTTCACTTCACTTCACTTCTAAGGCCTGTGCTCATGCTGCTGTTACATAAGGACTCTTTGGGTCCGGTGTGCTGGAATCTTTTTGATTAACTCCTTTCCAACCTCAGATTCTGGTTTCACACACTTATTTAACTTTTGCTCATCATTCTTTTCATTGTATTCCCAGGCATACCTGTCACCAGTGATTATCTCTAAGCCTCTCCAACAACTGTCACTTGACCACATGCTCAGCATATAGTATAGCTAATGTTTCAAAGCCAACAAGAATGTGAAGGCCAGCCCACCTTGAAAACTACTTTGACAGACTTTAACCTCAAAGTGATTCTTATTCTCTTCACAATGTAACAGAGCAGCATGAGCACAGTCCTCAGAAGAAAGCCATTGCTTTGCCTCATTTCTTGCCACCTTGTTACTAGGCAACAGGTCTTGCTGAACCATTGCTTGGTGCCTCAGAGAGCCCCATCCACAAGCAGCCAATTGTCAGTGAGTGACCATTCGTTGTCCTGCTCAGCTACTGATCAGCACCACAGTGGGCCCTGCCCCCAGTTACTGTCAATGAGGGACCATTGGGGAAGTGATTAAGTCAAGGGTGGTGTGGTGGTCATCAGATGGAGAGTGAGAAAAGAGGCAGATTCAGGCATTCTTCTGGAGGGCCTGGAGATCACCCAACCTTGGGCCAGTGGGTGAGCTGGAGGGCCCAGGGAACAGACTGGAGACTACAACCTGTAGTGTTCCAGAGCCCTCACTAAGGCCCTCCACTAGTCTTGGCGAGGCCTTGAGGAGCAGCGAATCTCTCCCCCATCCCTGTCTCTGCAACCTACAAAGAGTGGCCATCTTTCTGGTTCTCAGTCTTTGAGAACTGATCTCCCCATTTGGACGGTCTGAGGAGACTGAGGACCTATTGGGTAGGGCACCTGGATCCGTCAGGCATGATAGCTGTGCAGAATGTGGGAAGTGGCCCTGAAGGAGCTGCCAACTGAGATCTTATTCCTCTTAACCACGACTGGGATATTGCTGGGTGAAAACTGTGACTTAAGACTTCCCTTTCTTGTCAAGACAGAGAATAACATTCCTCTGGTAGAGATTTACAGGAACATCATTACCTGACCATGACCTTGAGAGAGTCATTTCCTAGGCAGGTTGATAGGAAATCTAGGGGTCCCCAAGGAGAGAGGGGTCTGGAATTCTCAAGGAGGAAGAAAGGATAAACTTTTTTTCTTTCTCCACATTCCTTAGGATTATATAACAATAATGTATCCTGCCTAAGGACAGTCTTTGGATTCAACCTTCTGTTATCTTAAAATGTAAATTATGGGAGTAGGTCTGATGAGGTTTTTACAACCTCCAGACATTCTTTGGATTATATAACTTTGTTGTTAACACTAGCAAGTAGGTACTCTTTCTGCCCCCTTCTGATGGCTATGTCAGAAGCTTTCTCTATCTCCTTTATACTTTAATAAAACTTTATTACACAAAAGCTCTGAGCGATCAAGCCTCGTCTCTGGCCCCAGATTGAATTCTTCTCCTCTGGGGGCCAAGAATCCCAGTGTTCACGTGATTCAACAACAACCTTTCATCTTGGGGGCTCATCTGGGATCCTTCAGGAAAAGGTAAGGATGCTTGGAGCTTTAGTTTTTTGTTCTCTTAGCAGACACGTTTTATGCTGTGCTTTACTAACTCTACAGCATGCTTGTGTGAATGAATGACATGCCCTGAGTGAAACAAGTAAGGAGCCCTGCTCTGCGGTTCCACGGTGATCTCATACGGCTTATGGCAATGCCAAGAAGGGGCACCCAATGTCTCCTTCAGGAACCGACCGGAAATGGGCAAAGCATGTGGACCGAACTCTCCTTTCTCAGTCAAACTTTTCGGTCTCTTTGACCATTTCATAACTCCTTGGGAATTAGAATTACTAACCTAATCTATCAGATCATAGACTTTCAAGGGACTTGTGATCTATACCGTTACTGTGTACTGTGGCTTAGGTCCCAAACTTGGATTGGTAGTCAAGAAAGCACCTAGCCTCGCTAGGAATCGAAAGTTCGGAAGCTAGATGGAGCTCTAGCTCCCAGAACATCTCTGAGGTTAAAGGTTACTCAGATTGGGACTGCGATGGGTTTTTTTTTTTTTTTTTTTTCCTTTGGTAATGCCGGCTCTTAGTGGATCAGAGGAGGCTGTTATACTGGTGTGGTGATGCTTGGAAAGAACATCTCAGTTTTATGTTCGTGTCGGTCTTATTGTGGTCAGGAAATACTCAGGGTCATGCACAGGCACTCAGGTGACTCAATGTTTCCCCCAGTAGTCTTAGCTTGGGAGGCATTCCGGAAGGTTACTCTGATTCACCCCGGGTGACATCAGAGGCAAGCAAGGTTAAAGGTGAAGAGCTGGACGTCAAGTAGGGATGCTATCAAGTCTACCCCTGGTACATCCCCACCCCATCTCAGTGGTGGAACCGGGAGGGACGTGGACTGCACCTGCGTCGGTAAGGGACAGACTAAGTCCGACCAGGAAGGAAAAGCTTTTGGTATAACGTCTGTTTATACCCCCATCTAGAGCAGGGAGGGATGCCTCCGGTAGAAAAATGGCACTGATCGCTTTTTTTCTCTCTTACAGATGGGAGCTAACAATTCCAGCCTAACTCCTTTGAACTGTATCCTGAAAAACTGGGATAGATTTGATCCCCAGGGCTTAAAGAAGACACACCTGGTCTTCCTATGTGATACTGCATGGCCACGGTATCCATTGGAGGACGGCGAATGGTGGCCAGTTGGAGGGTCTCTTAAGTATAATACTGTTCTACAATTAGACCAGTTCTGTAAGGAACAAGGAAAATGGGTAGAAGTAGCATATGTGTTGCCCTTTTTATCTCTGCAAAATATGCCAGACTTATGTCCTAAGGGTATAGATTTGGGCATGAAACCTTCAGCTCCCCCGTACCTGGGACTCCAAACTGGGATTCAAACTGCCCACATGGAGGTCCAAACAACTCCTGTCTCAGTACGACTTCAGACTACTCTGGTTTCAGTAGAAACTCAGACCATCAAAGTAAGAGATGAGATGGAGGACAGGAGACAAGGAGAAGAGGAAAAACAGGTTTCTCCAATCTATCCCTGGGATCATATGCATAGAGCAGCCAAAGAGACTGAGGAACAGCCACACAAGCTGTCGCCTCTTTATGAAACACCCACCAGGAGAAATAATCAGTCTGTGAGAGTTAATAAGCCTTTTTCTTATCAAGAAATACAAAGAATCAAGGAGGATCTGGGAGACTATTTAGAGGACCCAGAAAAATATATTAGAGCTTTTAAAGGTGTTATTCTGCTTTATGACCTCACTTGGAAGGATGTGATGTATATCTTGGGACAAACGCTGACTCCCGAGTCAAAGACTTGAGTTTGGGGAAAAGCGGTTGCTTATGGAGATGAATGGCTTGGTAATGAATCAGTAGGGAAGAGGGAGAACGAGATAGTGGCCCTCCCCACTGGGAATCAGGCGACCCCAACTATAGAACCAGATTGGGACTACAACACAACTAAAGGAAGATGGGATCAGAGTCATTTTGTTAGATGTATTCTTGAAGGACTTAGGCAGGCGCGTTCTAAGCCTTTAAACTATGGCAAATTGGCAGACATAGAACAGGAGAAGGAAGCTCCTGGTAAATTCCTAGATAGACTGAGAGAAGCCCTTCGCAGATTCACTGAGATTGATCCTGAAAGTGAAGAGGGAAAAGTGATCTTAAAGGATAGATTTCTCACTCAGTCGGCTCCAGATATGCGCTGTAAGCTATTAAAACAGGCGAATGGACCAAATCAGTCTTTAGATACTCTGTTACAACTGGCTCAGACAGTCTATTATGGTAGGGAATATGAGGACAAGAAAGAAAGGCAAAAAAAGACAAAGGAAAAGGAGGAAGCCTTCGCCATGGCTATGAAAAACATTCTTAAACAGCCTGAGAAAAATGCCCAGAGGGACCCAGGTGAAAAGGGATGGGCTTGCTATTACTGTGGAAAGGAGGGGCACCTCAAGCGGGATTGCCCTCAGGCATCTAAGCTGCCCCCCACCCCCCAGGACCACACTGGAAGAGAGACTGCCCCCAGAGGCGTAGGTCTCCGGGGTCAGACTCTCAAGACAATCAGGACTGAAGGTGCCCGGGGGTTCCCACACAAGCTCCCGTCCTAATTACACCTGAGGAACCCCGGGTATTAATAACTGTGGGGGTCCAATCCGTCGATTTCCTTTTAGATACTGGGGCAACTTACTCTGTGCTTACTGAAGCTCCTGGCCCACTTTCTTCCCGATCCGTTTCCATAATGGGACTGTCTGGACGAGCCAAAGGTATTATTTCAGTTATTCTTTATCTTGCAACTGGGATTCTGTGCTGTTTTCACACGAGTTTCTGATCGTGCCAGAATCTCCCTCACCCCTTTTGGGAAGGGATATACTGAGCAAGGTCCATGCCTCTGTTTTCATGAATATGGAGCCCTTCCTTTCTCTCCCTTTAGTTGAACAAAATGTAAATCCTAGAGTATGGGCTGATGGAAAATCTGGGTGGAGCACAAAATGCTATTCCTGTAGTTGTTAAGCTCAAAGACCCACATGTGTATCCACATAAGAAGCAGTATCCACTGAAACCTGAAGTTAAGGAAGGGTTAAAACCCATCATGGAAAATTTAAAGGAGCAGGGATTATTAATTCCCTGTAACAGTCCTTGCAACACTCCTATTTTGGGTATAAAGAAATCGAATGGTAAATGGAGACTAGTTCAAGATTTACAAATAATAAATGAGGCTGTAGTTCCTTTACACCCCGTGGTGCCTAATCCTTATACTCTATTGTTTGAAATTCCTGAATGGGCCAAATATTTCTCAGTAATTGATTTAAAGGATGCCTTCTATTCAGTGCCTTTGGTGGAAGAAAGTCAATTTCTATTTGCCTTTGAAGACCCTACACAGCCAGCTTTTCAGTTAACCTGGAAAGTTTTGCCCCAGGGATTTCATGACAGTCCTCACTTATTTGGACAAAGTTTGTCATGGGATCTACAAAATTTTAACAGCTCTGAAGCAGTGGTGTTACAACATGTAGATGATATTTTGCTCTGTGATGAGACAGAGGAAGCTTGTTTGTGAGCCTCAGAAGATTTCTTAAACTTTCTGGCAGGCTGTGGTTACAAGGCATCAAGAGAAAAGGCTCAGCTTTGTCAACAATCGGTTAGATATCTGGGCCTAAGAATATCAGAAGGGACTAGGGCCATAGGCCCTGAGAGAATTAAACCTATACTAAATCATCCCCTACCTATGACTTTAAGACAACTGAGAGGATTTTTGGGAATCACAGGATACTGTCACATTTGGATTCCGGGTTACGGGGAACTTGCCCGGCCCTTATATAAACTTATAGCTGAAACTCAGCAGGCCCAAACTGACAAACTGGTTTGGTCTCCAGAAACTCAAAAGGCTTTTAAGCTCCAGCTCTGAGCTTGCCCACAGGGCCAGAATTTAATTTGTTTGTCACTAAAAGAAAAGGTGTGGCATTGGGAGTTTTGACACAACCCCGAGGGCCTCACCAGCAACCTATTGCTTATCTAAGCAGAGAATTAGATGTAGTTTCACGTGGGTGGCCCCACTGCCTAAGAGTAATTGGGGCAGTGGCTTTATTAGCACCTGAAGCTTTAAAAGTAATTAATGGATGAAACCTTACTGTACTGACTTCTCATGATGTGAGTGGAATATTAAATTCTAAGGTTAATATTTGGATGACAGACAGTAGGCTTCTTAAGTATCAGTCATTGTTGTTAGAAGAACCAGTAACTAAGCTTAAAGTTTGTGGAAATTTAAATCCTGCCACTTTCCCTCCTGAGAAGGAAAATGAAACACCTGATCACGATTGTTCTCAATTCCTAACTTTAAACTATGCAGCTCTGGAGGATCTAAAGGATACCCCATTAGACAATCCTGACATGGAAATATTTACAGATGGCAGTTCTTTTGTTTGGGACGGAAAGCGTAAAGCAGGTTACGCCGTGGTGACTGCTGAATAGGTTTTGGAAGCAAAATCTCTCCCCCAGGGAACCAGTGCTCAGTTAGCGGAGCTTGTGGCTCTGACCCAAGCTCTAGAGTTAAGCAAAGGGCAGCGGATGGGTCTGATAATCTACGTGAGTCTATTTCTGCTGACTCCAAAAATTCTGAGTCTGCCGTTGGATCCTCAAGACAATGTCTTCCTGTCCTGGGCTCACTCCTATGCTACATTCCACAATCGGTCTAACTGCTGGGTCTGCGGAGCACTCCCCTCTTCATCAGTGGAAGGCTTCTTGTGGTGGACATCCCCACTTCAAGGAAAAGACTTTCTCCAAGTCTGTGAATACCTTCGACAACAATCACATGCGATGCCTCTTCTTCATCTGATGACATTTACCAACCCTAAAATGGACTGGTGCAACACTTTGTACTTTAACTATGGACATAATGTGACTTTTAATTTTGATTATACATTGTCTCGGTTTAATGACTATTTTGCTACATATAAGGCAAATAGGTCTAGATCTAATGGTTTTTTACCTGACGTTTATCAAATATGGGACGAGGTTATATGGCTAACTCCTGAAAAAGGACGTTTAATATCTACTGCCTCTATATGCTGGGAACAAACAGAGCCATCCCCAATAGTTAGCCAACAACTTAATTACAATGATTGGAAACAATTGGGATTTTTGTCTCAGGAAACATGCAATGTAATCATTCCCCTGTTTTCCAATCCCAGTTCAGGTTCTCCCTTTGTCTGGCCAGGCACAAATTGGGACTGGATATCTCAGTCGTGCTGGCTTGCTCCAAATGGGACTTATTGGATATGTGGCTCTTACCTATGGGCATGGCTTCCCCCTGGTTGGATAGGGAGATGCATCCTGGGTCTAGCTTTTACTCACGGCTTTATATTTTCAGAGCTTCCAGAAAAGCCTGCTAATTTACCCCACCTTAAAACTCGGTGGGCAAGGTCTGTATTTCATTGGTATGATTATTTGGCTGCAGAGTTTGTTCCTTCTTTGGGAACTACAGATGTTATGTTATGAGTGGATGCTTTGATTAGTTTTACTCAACAGGCATTACAAGATTCTCAAAAGGCTATTTCAGCTCTTAATGCTGAACAAGCACAAATTAGAAAGGTGGTTTTACAAAACAGATTGGCTCTAGATATTCTGACAGCTGCACAAGGAGGAACTTGTGCCATTATTCATACCCAATGCTGTACATATATACCTGATATGAGCACGAATGTTACTCATTTTACTAACCACATGAACAAGATGATTAGGGCCATGGATACTGCTGAAGCCTCAATTGCCTCACTTTGGGAGACGTTAACTAGTCTTTGGATTCAACCTTCTGTTATCTTAAAATGTAAATGATGGGAGTAGGTCTGATGAGGCCTTTACAACCTCCAGACATTCTTTGGATTATATAACTTCGTTGTTAACGCTAGCAAGCGGGTACTCTTTCTGCCCCTTTCTGATGCCTATGTCAGAAGCTTTCTCTATCTCCTTTATACTTTAATAAAACTTTATTACACAAAAGCTCTGAGCGATCAAGCCTCGTCTCTGGCCCCGGATTGAATTCTTCTCCTCCGGGGGCCAAGAATCCCAGTGTATTCGCGTGATTCAACAACAACCTTTCAACCTGACCTTAAGAACTAAGGATCTGACCCCAAGAAGTCTTCAACAACTAACTACACCCCACTCTCACATTTGCTTTTAAAGGGACTTGCTGAAACTTTGGGTTCTTAGGGCATGAGCCACCCTGCTCCACGTATGCATCTGTAATAAACCTTTCCCTGTTCCAAACTCTACTGTTTAGTTTACATGGGTCTCATTCTGTGTCAGGCACATGGACTTGTTGATTTCAGTAACAACAATTGTGTCTAAGGACAGACTTTGCCTCTCTTAAATAACAGCAGAGACTGCCCAGTTCAATTCAGATCAGTTCAGTCTCTCAGTTGTCTCTGACTCTTTGCAACACCATGGACTACAACACGCCAGGCGTCCCTGTCCATCACCAGCTCCCAGAGCTTACTCAAACTCATGTGCATTGAGTCAGTGATGCCATTCAACCATCTCATCCTCTGTCATCTGCTTCTCCTCCTGGCTTCAGTATTTCCCAGCATCAGGGTCTTTTGAAATGAGTCAGGTCTTTGCATAAGGTGGCCAAATCATTGCAGTTTCAGTTTCAACATCAGTCTTTCCAATGAACACCCAGGACTGATATCCTTTAGGATTGACTGGTTGGATCTCCTTGCAGTCCAAGAGATCCTCAAGAGTCTTCTCCTTCATCACAGTTCAAAAGCATCAATTCTTTGGCACTCAGCTTTCTTTATAGTCCAACTCTCACATGCATACATAAGAACTGGAAAAATCATAGCTTTGACTAGATGAAACTTTGTTGGCAAAGTAATGAAATGTAAAGTAACGTGTGCAAAGTAATGGCGAAGTGACTGGCCAAGTGCTCACAGTTATCCATAAAATACCCACTGACTTGGCTTGACTCATCTTTAGCCAAGCTTCTCTCCTCTGAACGTCAGCTTTTCCCCAATCTTGAGCAAGCATTAAGATTCAGAAATTTCTGTCTCCCTTAACAACTCATTCTGAGAATCATCTCACTACAGAGGGAAACACTTCCTGTTAAACTGCTCCATCGTACTGTCTGCTCATCCATTCCCACCACTTGTCCCATCACACACACACACACAGAGAGAGAGAGAGAGAGAGAGAGAGAGAGAGAGAGAGAGAGAGTTCCTGCTTTCCCTGGTTATCCTTCCATGTAAAAGAAACATCTTTTTCTGTTCTATTTTGAGACATGTGAAGAACTTGTGGTCAAAGTGTTCTCCCTATCACTATCAGTTCAGTTCAGTCACTCAGTTGTGTTGGACTCTTTGCGACCCCATGGACTGCAGCACGTCAGGCTTTCCTGTCCATCACCAACTCCCAGAGATTGCTCAAACTCATGTTCATCAAGGCCGTGATGCCAATCAACCATCTCATCCTCTGCTATCCCCTTCTCTTCGGACTTCAGTCTTTCCAGCATCAGGGTCTTTTCCAAACAGTCAGTTCTTTCCATCAATTGGCCAAAGTACTAGAGTTTCAGCTTCAGCTTTGGTCCTTCCAAAGAATATTCAGGACTGATTTCCCTTAGGATGGATTGGTTGGATCTCCTTGCTGTCCAAGGGACTCTGAAGAGTCTTCCTCAACACCACAGTTCAAAACCATCAATTCTTTGGTGCTCCGCTTTCTTTATGCTGCAACTCTTGCATCTATACATTACTACTGGAAGAACCATAACTTTGACTATATGGAGCTTTGTTGGCAAAGTAATGTCTCTGCTTTTTAATATGCTGTCTAGGTTTGTTCTGTTTTTTCTTCCAAGGAGCATGTGTCCTTTAATTGCATGGCTTCAGACACCCTATTCAGTGATTTTGAGCCCATGAAAATAAATTCTGTCACTGTTTCCATTGTTTCCCCATCTATTTGCCATGAAGTGATGGGACCAGATGCCATGATCTTCATGTTTTGACTGTTGAGATTTAAGCCAGCTTCTTCTTTGTAACATTCACTAGTTTGTTGCATTTTTAGATTCCACATACAGATGATATTACAGAGTACTTGTCTTTCTCTTTCTCTAATTTGACTTATTTTACTAAGGAAAATTCCTCACAAGTCCATCCATACTGTTGCAAATAGCAAATTTTCATTCTTTTTTGTGACTGAGTAATATTCCATTGTGTGTGTGTGTGTGTGTGTGTGTGTGTGTGTGCATGCAGCTGTATATACAATACTGCTTTTTTCATTTATCTGTTGCTGAGCATTTGGTTTGCTTTCATATCTTGGCTAGGGTCTTAACTAGTAAAATTCTTCCTCTCCCACAAAATTTTTCTTCTTTTCTATTTAGAGAAGTTCCTCTAACATTTATTTCAGGGTTAGTTTAGTATTGACGAACTCTTAATTTTTGCTTGTCTGAGTAGCACTTTATCTCTCAATTCTGAATGATAATCTTACTGGGTAGATATTCAGGTTGTAAGTATTTCTCTTTCAACATTTTAAATGTCAATATATAATGCCACTCACTCTGGCCTGCAAGGTTTCTATGCAGAATTTAGCAGATATCCTTACGGAGTTTCCCTTTTATGTGATTCTGTGATTTCTCTTGCTGCCTTTAGAATCTTCTCTTTATTTCTAACTCCTGGCATTTTAATTATACTGTATCTTAGTGTGGGTTTGTTTTGGTTTATTTTGTTTGGTACCCTGTGTGATTTCTGTACTGTCTTCTGGTTTGGGAAGTTTTCAGCCATAATTTCATCAAATACAACTTACCATCTTTTCTCTCTTTTGTTCTTTTGAGACACCTATAATATGAATGCTGATAAGATTAATGTTATCAGTAGGTCTCTTAAACTGTTCTCATTTTTTTGGGGGGTGGGGAGTTTCTTTTAGCTATTCTGATTGGTGATTTCCATTATTATTCAGTCCTGTGTTATTGTCAGGTCTGCTGTTAATTCTTGTTTGTTTTTTATTTCTGTTAATGTATTCTTCAGCTCTGTCTCTTTTTAATATTTTCTGGTTCCTTGTTAGAATTTTCACTGTGTTTGCCTGTTTTTTTTCTAGTTCAGTCAGCATTATTATTACTGATTCTTTGGACTCTTTACCTAGTTAATTATTTATCTGTTATTTAGTTGTTTGGTCAGAGGTTCAAACTACAGCACAATTGCACTCATCTCACATGCTAGTAAAGTAATTCTTAAAATTCTCCAAACCAGGCTTCAGCAATATGTGAATCATGAACTTCCAGATGTTCAAGCTGGTTATAGAAAAGGCAGAGGAATCAGAGATCAAATTGCCAACATCTGCTGGATCATTGTAAAAGCAAGAGAGTTCCAGAAAAACAACTATTTCTGCTTTATTGACTATGCCAAAGCCTTTGACTGTGTGGATCACAATAAACTGTGGAAAATTCTGAAAGAGATGGGAATACCAGACGACCTGACCTGCCTCTTGAGAAATCTCTATGCAGGTCAGGAAGCAACAGTTAGAACTGGATGTGAAACAACAGACTGGTTCCAAATGGGAAAAGGAGTACGTCAAGGCTGGATAATGTCACCCTGCTTATTTAACTTATATGCAGAGTACATCATGAGAAACACTGGGCTGGAAGAAACACAAGCTGGAATCAAGATTGCCGGGAGAAATATCAATAACCTCAAATGCGCAAATGACACCACACTTATGGGAGAAAGTGAAGAGGAACTACAGAACCTGTTGATGAAAGTGAAAGTGGAGAGTGAAAAATCTGGCTTAAAGCTCAACATTCAGCAAACGAAGATCATGGCATCCGGTCCCATCACTTCATGGGAAATAGATGGGGAAACAGTGGAAACAGTGTCAGACTTTATTTTTCTGGGCTCCAAAATCACTGCAGATGGTGACTGCAGCCATGAAATTAAAGGAAGCTTACTCCTTGGAAGTAGAGTTATGACTAACCTAGACAGCATATTAAAAAGCAGAGACTCTGTGGGAGAGGGTGGGGGTGATTTGGGAGAATGGCATTGAAACATGTATAATATCATATATCAAAGGAATCACCAGTCCAGGTTCAATGCATGATACGGGATGCTTGGGGCTGGTGCACGGGGATGACCCAGAGAGATGGTACGGGGAGGAAGGTGGGAGGGGGGTACAGGATGGGGAACACATGTACACTTGTGGCAGGTTCATGTTGATATATGTCAAAACCAATACCATATGTAAAGTAATTAACCTTCCATTAAAATAAAAAAATTTATATTAAAAATAAAAACTAAAAAGCAGAGACATTAGTTTGGCAACAAAGGTCTGTCTAGTCAAGGCTATGGTTTTTCCAGTGGTCAGATATGGATTGAGAGTTGGACTATAAAAAAGCTGAGCGCCAAAGAATTGATGCTTTTGAACTGTGGTGTTGGAGAAGACTCTTGAGAGTCCCTTGCACTGCAAGGAGATCCAACCAGTCCATCCTAACGGATATCAGTCCTGAGTGTTCATTGGAAAGACTGATGTTGAAACTGAAACTCCAATATTTTGGCCACCTGATGCGAAGAGCTGATTCATTGGTAAAGACCCTGATGCTGGGAAATATTGAAGGCAGGAGGAGAAGGGGACGACAGAGGAAGAGATGGTTAGATGGCATCACCAACTCAATGGACATGGGTTTGGGTGGACTCCGCGAGTTGGTGATGGACAGGGAGGCCTGGTGTGCTGTGGTTCATGGTGTCGCAAAGAATCAGACACGACTGACCAACTGAACTGACTTTCTCTTGGTCTTTCAATGGAGACCAGTCCTTCTTTCTTCCCGTTTTTCTCTGCCTCTCTGAATTTCAGTGCATCAATTATCTATTATGGTCTTGAAGGGGTGATCTTGTGGGGGAGCATCTCTGTACAGTCTGTACCATATTCAACGGGGGGTGGGGGTGGGGCTGGATTTGATGAATCACAAGTCACATCTTTCCTTAGGGTGTGCCAGCACCTATGGCTGGGAAGTTCAGTGGTGCCAGGTCTGAAGCCAGATGTGAGGCAGAGACTTCCTTTTTCTCAGTGGCTTTCACTATCCTATTGGGGGCAGGGTGGGGTCCCAAGTTTCTGGAGCGGAAGCCCTGAATATCAGGCCAGATCTGGCTGTGTTCCCTCAAGTATGTACGCTCCCGTCTCCCAGCACTGCAACCCTTCCCACAGAGGGACAAGAGGAGAATGTTCTGGTTAGGAAAAAATAAAAAGGAGCAAATCTACAGGCTGGCTGATTACAGAGGTCCAGGCTACCTCCAACTTGCCATCTGTGCCAGCACCAGCAGTAGCGTCTCCTGCCCTGCTTAAACATAGCTTCTGGTTTGAGACATCTTGATCCTTCAGAGCTGATCACTTCCCCCAGCCTCTGTTATCCCTGCCCTTTTGAAGAGGGGTGCTATTGGGCAGGTGAGGCCCTCATGGGCTCTGGGCACATACTGGGTCATCTGCTGTGGCAGTCTGGCCTCCATCAGAGATCAGGACTTCTCCTGATACACTGGCTATGTAAGTGCCCTCCATGAGCATGGGCCCGGCTCTCCCACCCAGATGCCGCCCTGGGCCAGATGCACCGCTCTTTCCCACATTCCAGCTCTCTGCCTCATTATGGCAGCCCCTGCTCCAGTGCAGATCGGCCACATGAAGTAAGCAGGGTGTGTGTAGGGGTGGGGCAGTTGTGGGGAAAACAGGCATCCACAAATGCGGTCTCAATCTGTCCTCTTCATTGTGGCTTGGGAGCAAGCCCCAGAGCACATGCTTCTGGAGGGGGGAGTCCAGGCTTCCCACAGACCTCTTGTTAGTCCACATGGCTCTGCAACCAGCTAAGGGCGTTTCTTTTCCCTGTGTCAGACCCCAATATTTGTGTTTCCAATATGTAGCTTGAACCACTCACACCTAGGGCATATCTCCAACCGTGTAATCTCCCTTATATTCTAAGCCCTCTCCCTTGGGCACAGGTCAGGACTTGAATGATTCTTTTCCCTTCCTACCCTATTCCCCGTGGATCTTTCTTTGAGAGTAGGTTTGGGAATTTTTCTGCATTTTCCGATTAGTTTTTTGAGCTAATTGCTCTACATGTTGATGTATTCATTTTTTTTTAATTCAAGTATATTTTATTTACCATGTTGTGTTTCAGTTCAGTTCAGTTTAGTTCAGTCGCTCAGTCGTGTCCGACTCTTTGAGACCCCATGAATCGCAGCACGCCAGGCCTCCCTGTCCATCACCAACTCCCAGAGTTCACTCAGACTCACGTCCATCGAGTCAGTGATGCCATCCAGCCATCTCATCCTCTGTCGTCACCTTCTCCTCCTGACCCCAATCCCTCCCAGCATCAGAGTCTATTCAAATGAGTCAACTTTTCGCATGAGGTTGCCAAAGTAGTGGAGTTTCAGCTTTAGCATCATTCCTTCCAAAGAACACCCAGGGCTGATCTTCTTCAGAATGGACTGGTTGGAACTCATTGCAGTCCAAGGGACTCTCAAGAGTCTTCTCCAACACCACAGTTCAAAAGCATCAATTCTTCGGCACTTAGCCTTCTTCACAGTCCAACTCTCACATCCATACATGACCACTGGAAAAGACATAGCCTTAACTAGATGGACCTTTGTTGGAAAAGTAATGTCTCTGCTTTTCAATATGCTATCTAGGTTGGTCATAACTTTCCTTCCAAGGAGTAAGCATCTTTTAATTTCATGGCTGCAGTCACCATCTTGATTTTGGTGCCCCCAAAAATAAAGTCTGACACTGTTTCCACTCTTTCCCCATCTATTTCCCATGAAGTGATGGGACCGGATGCTATGACCTTCGTTTGCTGAATGTTGAGATTTCAGCCAATTTTTTCACTCTCCTCTTTAGCCTTCATCAAAAGGTTTTTTAGTTCTTAAGTTTCTGCCATAAGCATGGTGTCATCTGCATATCTGAGGTTACTGATATTTCTCCAGGCAATCTTGATTCCAGCTTGTGCTTCCTCCAGCCCAGCCTTCCTCATGATGTACTCTGCATATAAGTTAAATAAGCAGGGTGACAATATACAGCCTTGACGTACTCCTTTTCCTATTTGGAACCAGTCTGTTGTTCCATGTCCAGTACTAACTGTTGCTTCCTGACCTGCATAGAGATTTCTCAAGAGGCAGGTCAGGTCGTCTGTTATTCCCATCTATTTCTGAACTTGCCACTGTTTATTGTGATCCACACAGTCAAAGGTTTTGGCATAGTAAATAAAGCAGGAATAGATGTTTTTCTGGAACTCTCTTGCTTTTTCAATGATCCAGTGGATTTTGGAAATTTGGTCTCTGGTTCCTCTGCCTTTTCTAAAACCAGCTTGAACAACTGGAAGTTCACAGTTCATGTATTGCTGAATGCTGGCTTGGAGAATTTTGAGCATTATTTTACTAGCGTGTGAGATGAGTGCAATTGTGTGGTAGTTTGAGCATTCTTTAGCAGTACCTTTCTTTGGGATTGGAATAAAAACTGACCTTTTCCAGTCCTGTGGCCACTGCTGAGTTTTCCAAATTGCTGGCATATTGAGTGCATCACTTTCAGAGCATCATCTTTCAGGATTTGAAATGGCTCAACTGGAATTCCATCACCTCCACTAGCTTTGTTCATAGTGATGCTTTCTAAGCCCCACTTGACTTCACATTCCAGGATTTCTGGCTCTAAGTCAGTGATCACACCATCGTGATTATCTGGGTCACGAAGACCTTTTGTGTACAGTTCTTCTGTGTATTCTTGCCACCTCTTCTTAATCTCTTCTGCTTCTGTTAGGTCCATACCATTTCTATCCTTTATTGAGTCCATCTTTGCATGAAGTGTTCCCTCAGGTGTACAGCAAAGTGATTCAGCTTTATATATACATGTATTTTGGCTTCCCACTTGTCTCAGTTGTTAAAGAATCACCCTGCAATGAAGGAGATTTGGGTTCAATCCCTGGGTTTGGGAAGATATGCTCAGAGGGTCATGACAAGCCACTCCAGTATTCTTGCCTGGAGAATCTCATGGACAGAGGAGCCTAGCAGGCTACAGTCCATAGGGTCACAAAGAGTGGGGCACATCTGAAGCAACTGAGCTTGCACAGGCACACATACATATATCTATTCCTTTACAAATTCTTTTTCCATTTATGTTGTTAAAGAATTTCTAGCAAGGTTGCCTGTGGTTTTGTAGTAGGTCTTTGTTGGCTGTCTATTTTATATATAGCGGTGTCTATATATATGTTAGTCCCCAACTCCCAACTTATCGCCCCCCCCCCACAACTTCCCATTTGGTAACTGTCAGATTGTCTTCTATGTAGATGTGTTTTTGATGTTCTTTGAGGGAGGCAGTTTAATCGTTTGAAGTAGTCCTACTTTTCTGTCTTTGCTTTTGTTGCCTATGCTTTTGGTGTCACATACAAAAAATTACTTCTAAGACCAATGTTTACAACTTCTCCAGGATGTTGTCTTCTAGTTGATTTATAGTTTCAGATCTTGCATTTAAATCTTTAATCAACTCCGCATTTAGTTTTTTATATGATATGAGGTAAGGGTCCAATTTCAATCTTTTTCATTCAGATTTCTAGATGCCCACAGCGATTAATTGAAGAAGTGGCGAGGTGAAATTTAATCACGATCATCTCAAGGCAGAAATGAGTGACAAGCCTATAGGAAAGCCACTGGAGTGAGGGACTTGGCCAGGAGCATGTAAAGTTTGGGGACTCCCACTTGATTCCCGCTGATACATGGATGTGATCCTGGGCAGATGGGCTCTGACTCTTGGCACATAGACTTGCTCTTAACCTCTGCCAAGCAAGAGAAGCCTCTGGGCCAGCAGTATTGTGCTCTTATCATGAGTCCATGGGCACTGCTTTGGCTTTTGCATTTGGTGGGTGGTCTTAATACAAAGGCATAGAATTCCTCTTGACTACTGATAAAATAAGCTTCTCATTTAAGTTCCTTTGACTTCTGATCCACTCTCTAGTTTATGGGTTTTACTATATTGTCAAACAGATTCTTAGACATACTTGGCAGAAGAGAGTGATTCTCTCCCTTTCAGTCTTAGATAATCCAACTTCTGGTAATATTTTATATCACCACACTGTTGATTTCTAATCCGTTTACCTCTCTGGCATGCATTTCTGATAAGATACATACTCAAAAATCTATCATACAAGGTGCATGTAATGAACTGCAAGTCATTAGAGAACGTGAAAAAATTAATACACAAGAGAATGATTAAGAAAATTTCCTTGAGAGGTGACCATATAGGCTGGCCTCAGATGGTTGCTAGTTTCTGAGTCACAGAAGATAGAATGGACCCAGGCATAGAGGAAAGTAGAAGGTCTTAGGGAAATCATTGTATCAGTCAGTACAGGTTGTTATGGACACAGCTAGAGGGGTCAGTTAGAATCTATTCATAGGGAACCTGTAGAAGTGAAAGTATAAAGAGTTTCTACTACTCTTTATGAGTGCTAATGAGCAACCCCTCCCCGCTAAAACACAGCTTTTGCAAGAGGACTTGACATGTCTGAATCACAATATACCATCCTTTTCCAGGAGAGCTAAAGGCATCTGATATTGATTCATTGTTGTTGATCTACTTGGATATACCCTTTCTCAACTCATGACTTATTATTGATGTTTTTTTCTTTTAACCCTAAGTGTCTTTGGATCCTTTTTAAACTCTATGCATCCTCAATTCTCTCTGCAAGGTGGCAGTATATCCATGGATATTAAAATATATACCAGTGCTACTTTAGGGAAACAAGGCCCTCTAACATCCACTTTTGGTCCACCTCAGGACTTTGCTGATAGCTCAGTTGGGAAAGATTCTGCCTGCAATGCTGGAGACATCAGTTCAATTCCTCGGTAGGGAAGATCTATTGCAGAAGGGATAAGCTACCCAGTCTAGCATTCTTTGGCTTCCCTTGTGGCTCAGCTGGTGAAGAATCCGCCTGCAATGTGGGAAACCTGGGTTTGATCCCTGGGTTGGGAAGATCCCCTGGAGTAAGGAAAGGCTACCCACTCCAGTATTCTGGAGTACTCCAGTACTCCAGTATTCTGGCCTGGAGAATTCCATGGACTGTATAGTCCATGGGGTCACCAACAGTCAGACATGACTGAGCAACTTTCACTTTCAGCTCTTCAGGCCTAGCAATCTGTTACCTTCCCCTAACTTCAAGTATTTCAGTAAGTCCTACAACAGGGCGTTAAAGTGTGATAGTGTTGAATGATGATAATATATACAGACCTTGAATCACAGCACTGACCTATATGTAGACATAAGGTCTCTCTGTCCACATCATCCTGGTAGCTGCTTTAACTGATTAATTTTCAGCAGGCAGGGATGATAGTTCTCCCACTTCCTTTGAACGGACAACAAATCCAGGGTCTCCTTCACTCTTAATGATTTTAAATAACATTCAGTGACTGACTTTGAATCATCAGCTGTGTCTCTCAGGAGTTAAAGTGCCAGAAAGATTTAATTAGGGACCTCAGTCCAGATAAAGGATTGACTTAAAATCTGAACTCAATTCTTTTGATGCTGATGGTGAAACTCTGTTTTAATTGTTTCTAAAATGTTTTCTGAAGACACAAGGGATTGCTCTGGTAGAGACTCTGCCTTATATATCTCCATATTTGATTGACTACTCCCTGAACCTATTTAAACATTTCAAAATGAAAGTTAACACCAAATTAAATATTCCGTACTCTTATTTTTAAACTATGAAAACTTGTAGAACTTGGACTAACAAAAGACTTTATTGGGGAAGAATATTTTATGACTGTAGTTATTTAGAAATAATGGGGGATGGTGATAAATATAAGACCAGCTTTTATTCAGTCTGATATTAATACTTGTATCAAAAGTCTCTGTCTTGACTTCTCTGGCTGTCCAGTGGTTACGACTCCATGCATTCCCTGGAAAAAACCTTTTCCCACGGTTTAGTTTAGGGCACTAAAATCCCACAAACTGCATGGTGCACCCCCCAAAAAAATTATCTGTGTGTGGAGATCCTGTGTCTCATCTGCACCGGGATTGGGCCACCTTCACTGCCCTGCACTTGGGAACACACTGCTCCTACCAATTTCTCAGGATAACAGTGGCCTAATTGATATCTGGTCTGTTCCGTCCAAACATTGTTTTAATCCTTGGGAGTACTAATTGTGGATTTTAGTTGTATCAGCATTTTGTGCCTCCTGAGCACCTTTAGTTGACAGCATAGGTGAGTGATGCAACAAAGCCCGTTATGACGTAAGTGGCCAGGATGTGATTTCTGCCTGCCTCTCTCAGGCGAAGTATGACATTCACCATCCCCATGTGAAACCCTCTTCCCATCTGGGTTCTGGCAATCTAGACCCTAATGTCATTCCACACCCCAAACAATGGCTGTACCACACCACTACTCATTGCCGCTGAGATCAATTGTTAAGCAGGATTATCCATCTTCAATGCAGACTCCTGAACCAGTCCAGACCTCTACTCTCTGGTTAACTGGGGACCTGAGGGTCTGTTCCCTAATCTCTCAGGACCCTACATCCCTCCCGACTCAGGTGTCCACCACTTTTCTTCCTTCCCCCCTCATCCCATCAGAAAATTCACACACACACACAAATATCATCTTTTCACCATTTGATGTTTATTTTAATCGCAGCCATCAGTTTACTATGTTAGTGTGAGAGTCAGTCTTTTCCTGGTTGTCCATTTCTAAGAAAGCAGACCTCTGGAGACACAATTCTAAACTGTGACGTTTTCTATTCAGTTACTGGCTACCCAGGTTGTACTTCTCCAGGGTCTCTGATTCTGGGGTGGCTGAGCTTATCTTCTCCTTTGATTCTGCCTCCTTCTTTGACTCCGCCTCATAGTTTGGTACCCATTTCGGCTTTGATTCAGTTTCTTACGTGCACAGGAACAGAAAAAACAGATTGGTTTTCTTGTTTTCTTCACCTTCTTCGACTGAGTGCCATATGACAGGATTTTCTTTCTCAAGGTTCCTTTCAGAGGTCTTCTGACCCTCATGGTCATATTTCGTGCCTTGAAAGACAATAGAAGGGCATTAGTTTTAAGGAAAGAGGATACCAATTGAGTTGGAAGGGAGATTTCATGAAAAGGAATGTGGGCTGCTGAGGGCATTTGTGGCAGGCAAGGGAAGTGTAGAGGACTTTGGCAACAAAGTCAATGGAGAATGTGGGGAGTGTAGATGGAATCATCTTACCTTCACACTGCCTCTGTATCTCTGTTGACAAAGGGTCTTCTTTCGTCCTTTCATCCTTGAAGCAAACCGCACTGCAACTCTTCTTGGCTGCTGTGGCCTCCTGGTTACCTTACTTATGATGATAGCATGAAGTGGCCTAACCCAGAATCTCTGCCTCTGACCTCCCTATATATACCTTCTCAGGACAATGAGGAGCCACACCCTTCAATCTGATTGGTCAGCTAGGCACTCCCCCAGCCAATGGTGGCTTTGGGGTCTTAGACATCACAATGTACCACTGTGCCCATCAACATGGGTTAGTGGGTGCTGAGGGAGGCCATGATAGAGCTTTCTCACCCGTGACACCTCTATGTGCCTGATTCTGGGGAGTGGTGATTCAGGGGCATGGTGTTTCTTCTCATGACCCTCAGACTTTCCTTCAGTGCCCTTTATTCTTTGACTTATATGTCCCCCTTCAACACTCCTGCCTCCTCCATCCCTGTATGAACCTCTGCCAAACACTTTTCATCACATTTCAGCACTTCAGAGTCCTCTAGTCACTTCATCTTTGGCCCACTCTCTTCCTATTGGGGGTTCTTGAGGGGCTTAAGGAACTTAAGAGCAAGCACTTAACATGGAAAAAAGTAATTAAGAACAGGTTGGATGTTTTTGCTACTCCAATGAGCTTTAGAGACCCCAAGACTTGGTGAATCCTCAGTCTGTTGCCCCAAGGTCTGTACACCGTCTCCATAAGATTACACATCAGAGCAAAGAAAGTGTTAAATGCCTGCTCCACTAATATTGTCGGGGACACTTCAACTCTCATATTGAGTAGGGAAACTCAACTTGCCCCATCTACCAGAAATACATTCCTGATTAAAAAGCAGAAAACAGTAAGGTGCCCAAAGGCAAGAGTCAGATGACCACTGCACCACTGACTCTTGACTGAATCACTTCCCCAGTGGTCCCTCATTGACAGTTATCGTCAGGTAGGGCCCACAGTGGAGCTGACCAATAGCTGAGCAGGAGAAGTACCAGTAACTACCTCACTGATAGCTGGTTGCATATGGGCGGGGCCCAGGGATGCACTGTCCAATTGCTGAGCAAGACCTGTTGCTTAGTAACAGGATGTGGAGTAATAAGGCACAGCAATGGCTATCTGCTAAGGGCTGTGCTCATGCTGCTCTGTTACATAAGGATACTTTGGGTCCAGTGTGCTTTAATCTTTTTGACTGACTCCTTTCAAACCTCAGATTTTAATTTCACATGCTGGTTTAACTTTTGTACATCATTCTTTCATTGTATTTCCAGGCATGCCTGTCAGCAGTGCTTATCTATATGCCTCTCCAACAGATGCCACATGATCACATGTGCTGCATATAGTATAGCTAATATTTCAAAGCCAAGAAGAATGTGACAGCCAGCCTACCTTGAGAACTACTTTGACAAACCTTAACCTCACAGGGATTCTTATTCTATTCAAAGTGTAACACAGCAGAATGAGCACAGCCCTATACAGTTAGCCATTGGTGTGCTTCATTTCAACCCACCCTATTCCTAGGCAACAAGTGTTGCTCAGCCTTGCATGGTGCCTCATATGGCCCCTTTCGCAAGCAGCCAACTGTCAATGAGTGGCCATTCGTTGTCCTGCTCAGCTATTGATCAGCACCACAGTGTGCCCTGCCCCCAGTTACTTTCAAGGAGGGATCATTGGGGAAGTGATTAAGTAAGGGTGGTGTGGTGGTCATCAGCTTGAAAGTGAGAGAAGAGGCAGATTCAGGCATTCTTTTGGAGGGCCCGGAGATCACCCAGCCTTGGGCTAGTGGATAAGCTGGAAGTCCCAGGGAACAGGCTGGGGACTACATCCTTTAGTGATTCAGAGCCCTCACGAAGGCCCTCCACTAGCCTTGACCCAGGCCTTGAGGAGCGGTGAACCTCTCCCCCATCCCTGTCTCTGCAACCTACTACCAGTGGCCATCTTTCTGGGTCTCAGTCCATGAGAACTGGTCTCCTCACTTGGACAGCCTGAGGAGACAGGATCTATTGGATTGGGTGCCTGGCTCCATCAAGGATGACAGCTGGGAAGAATGTGGGAACCTTGCCCTGAAGGAGCTGCCAACTAAAATCTGTTTCTGCTTAACTGGGATGGGACATTTCAAAGTGAAATTGTGCCTTGAGACTTTGCCCTCTCTTGTCAGGACAGAAAATAACATTCATCTGATAGAGATATATAGGAACATCATTACATGACCATGATCTAACCTTAAGTACAAAGAGTGTGACACCAAGAAGTCTGCAACAACTTACCACAACTCTCTCTAACATTTGCTTTTGAACATACTTACTGAAAACTTTCAGTAACATTGGGTTCTTAGGGCAAGAGCCACCCACATCCTTGTATGAATCTGTAATAAACCTTTCCCTGTTCCAAACTCTAACATTTAGTTTTGGTGGGCCTCATTCTGCATCAAGCACCTGGACTTGCAATTTTGATAACAACAATACTGTCAAAAGGCTGACTTGGCCTCTCTTAAACAACAGCAGAGACTGGCCAAGTGCTCACAGTCATCCATAGCATAGCCACTGACGTGGCTTTGTTAAACTTTAGCAAAGCTTCTCTGCTCTGAACTTCAGCTCTACCCCAAGCTTGAGCAAGCACTAAGAGTCAGACATTTCTGGCTCCCTTAACAGCTCATTCTAAGAATCAGCTCACTACAGAAAGAAACACTTACTGTCAAACTGCTCCCTCATGCTGTCTCTTCATCCATCCCCACCTCTTGCCCCATCTCTCTCTCTCTCTCTCTCTCTCTCTCTCTCTCTCTCTCTCTCTCTCTCTCACACACACACACACACACACACACAAATACACAAACACAGATACACACACAGTTGCTGCTCACCTCATCCTTCCATGTTAAAGAAATATCTTTTTCTGTTCCATTTTGAGACATGTTAAGAACTTGTGTTCAAAGCATTCTCCCTATTGCAATCAGTTCATTTCAGCCGTTCAATTGTGTCTGACTCTGCCAGAGTCCATCTCCAGCAGCCAGGGATTCAACCTGAAAGGAGGGACTGTGTCAGTGAGTAATGATGCAGCCTCTCAATTTTCTTGAACTGCGCATTTATTTCAAGTTTAAGATTTTCTTTTATACTTTTACAAAATCATTAGGTCAGAGGTTTGCCATTATCAGTTCCCCTTCATCCAGATTTCTCATCTCCATATAAATCATTGTTGCCCTTCAAACAGAGTTCCTGTTTCAGCGATTCTCTCAGGATCAGCTTTATCATCTATTATCTACTTCCTCTTATGTGTCCTATAGTTAACTTGTGATTACATTGAAACTCACGCTACATTGCTCAGTTTATTTCTTATCTTTCTAAATCCTGATTGCCCCTAATATCCTGAGCTCACTATCTCCTAAAAAGGCTTCTAGCTATTCATATCAGTCGCTCAGTCGTGTCCGACTCTTTGTGACCCCATGAATCGCAGCACGCCAGGCCTCCCTGTCCATCACCAACTCCCAGAGTTCACTGAGACTCACGTCCATCGAGTCAGTGATGTCATCCAGCCATCTCATCCTCTGTCGTCCCCTTCTCCTCTTGCCCCCAATCCCTCCCAGCATCAGAGTCTTTTCCAATGAGTCAACTCTTCGCATGAGGTGGCCAAAGTACTGGAGTTTCATCTTTAGCACCATTCCTTCCAAAGAAATCCCAGGGCTGATCTCCTTCAGAATGGACTGGTTGGATCTCCTTGCAGGCCAAGGGACTCTCAAGAGTATTCTCCAACACCACAGTTCAAAAGCATCAATTCTTCGGCGCTCAGCCTTCTTCACAGTCCAACTCTCACATCCATACATGACCACAGGAAAAACCATACCCTTGACTAGGCGGACCTTTGTTGGCAAAGTAATGTCTCTGATTTTGAATATGCTATCTATATTGGTCTTAACTTTCCTTCCAAGGAGTAAGCATCTTTGAATTTCATGGCTGCAGTCACGATCTGCAGTGATTTTGGAGCCCAGAAAAATAAAGTCTGACACTGTTTCCACTGTTTCCCCATCTATTTCCCATGAAGTGGTGGGACCGGGTGCCATGATCTTCGTTTTCTGAATGTTGAGCTTTAAACCAACTTTTTCACTCTTCACTTTCACTTTCATCAAGAGGCTTTTTAGTTCCTCTTCACTTTCTGCCATAAGGGTGGTGTCATCTGCATATCTGAGGTTATTGATATTTCTCCCGGCAATCTTGATTCCAGCTTGTGTTTCTTCCAGTCCTGCATTTCTCATGATGTACTCTTCATATAAGTTAAATAAGCAGGGTGACAATATACAGCCTTGACTTACTCCTTTTCCTATTTGGAACCAGTCTGTTGTTCCATGTCCAGTTCTAACTGTTGCTTCCTGACTTGCATACAGATTTCTCAAGAGGCAGGTCAGGTGGTCTGGTATTCCCATCTCTTTCAGAATTTTCCACAGTTTATTGTGATCCACACAGTCAAAGGCTTTGGCATAGTCAATAAAGCAGAAATAGATGTTTTTCTGGTACTCTCTTGCTTTTTCCATGATCCCACTGGATGTTGGCAATTTGATCTCTGGTTCCTCTGCCTTTTCTAAATCCAGCGTGAATATCTGGAAGTTCACACTTCATGTACTATTGAAGCCTAGCTTGTGGAATTTTGAGCATTACTTTGCTAGTGTGTGAGATGAGTGCAATTGTGCAGTAGTTTGAGCATTCTCTGGCATTGTCTTTCTTTGGGATTGGAATGAGAACTGACCTCTCCCAGTCCTGTGGCCACTGCTGAGTTCCAAATTTGCTGGCATATCCATTCTGTTGTTTTCCTATACGATATTTATCTTTCTCCTTCTGACTCACTTCACTCTGTATAATAGGTTCTAGGTTCATCCACCTCATTATAACTGGCTCAAATGCATTCCTTTTTTATGGCTGAGTAATATTCCATTGTGTATATGTACCACAACTTCTTTATCCATTCATCTGTTGATGGACATCTAGGTTGCTTCCATGTTCTAGCTATTGTACATAGTGCTGCAATGAACAATGGGATGTAAATGTCTCTTTCAATTTTGGTTTCCTCAGGGTATATACCTAGGAATGGGACTGCTGGGGCAAATGGTGGTTCTATTCCTAGTTTTGTTTTTGTTTTGTTTTGTTTGGTTTGTTTTGTTTTTTTAAGGAATCTCCATACCATCTTCCATAGTGGCTGTATCAATTTACATTCCCATCAACAGTTCAAGAGGGTTCTCTTTTTACCACACCCTTTCCAGCATTTATTGTTTGTAGACTTTTTGATGATGGCTATTCTGACTGGTATGAGATGATATCTCATTGTATTTCTGATTTTCGTTTCTCTAATAATAACCTATGTTGAGCATCCTTTCATGGGTTTGATAGCCATCTGTATATCTTCTTTGGAGAAAGTTTGTTTAGATCTTTCTCCCACTTTCTTATTGGGTTGTTTGTTTATCTAGTACTGAGTTCTATGAACTGCTTGTATATTTTGGAAATTAATCCTTTGTCAGTTATTTCATATGCTACTTATTTCTCCCATTTGGAGGGTTGTCTTCTCACCTTGCTTATAGTTTCCTCTGCTGTGCAAAAGCTTTTAAGTTTAATGAGGTCCTGCTTGTTTACTTTTGTTTTTATTTCCATTACTCTAGGAGGTGGGTCACAGAGGATCTTGCTTTATGGATCTTGATGTATGTCATCGAGTGTTCTGCCTATGTTTTCCTCCAAGAGTTTCATAGTTTCTGGTCTTACATTTAGGTCTTTAATCCATTTTGAGTTTATCTTTGTGTATGGTGGTAGGAAGTGTTCTAATTTCATTCTTTTACATGTAGTTGCCCAGTTTTCCCAGCACCATTAATTGAAGAGGCTGTCTTTTCCCCATTGTACATTCTTGACTACTTTGTCAAAAATAAGGTACCCATAGGTGCATGGGTTTATTTCTAGGCTTTCTATCTCATTCCATTGGTCTATATTTCTGTTTTTGTGCCAGTACCATACTTTCTTGATGGCTGTAGCTTTGTAGTATAATATGGAGTCAGGAAGGTTGATTCCTCCAGCTCCATTCTTCGTTCCCAGGATTATTTTGGCTATTCAGGGTCTTTTGTGTTTCCATATGAGTTGTTTAATATTTTGTCCTAGTACTGTGAAAAATGACATTGGTAATTTGATAGGGATCACATCAAATATGTAGATTGCTTTTGGTAATATAGTCATTTTTACAATATTGATTTTTCTTACCCAGGAACATGGAATATCTCTCCATCTGTTTATGTCATCTTTGATTTCTTTCATTTGAGTCTTATAATTTTCTGTGTAATTTTTTCTCCTTAGGTATGTTTATACTTAGATATTTAATTCTTTTTGTTGCAATGGTAAATGGGATTGATTCTTTAATTTCTCTTTCTGACTTTTCATTGTTAGTAATAGGAATGCAAGTGATTTCTGTGTATTGATTTTGTATCCTGAAGCTTTGCTAAATTCACTAATTAGCTCTAGTAATTTTCTCATACTATCTTTAGGGTTTTCTATGCACAGTATCATGCCATCTGCAGCCAGTGAGAGCTTTACTTCTTCTTTTTCCATCTGGATTCCTTTTATTTCTTTTTCTTCTCTGATTGCTGTAGCTAGGACTTCCAGAACTATGTTGAATATTAGTTGCAAAAGTGGACACCTTTGTCTTGTTCCTGATCTTAGGGGGTATGCTTTCAGATTTTCACCATTGAGAATATTATTTGCTGTAGGCTTATCATATATGGCCTTTACTCTGTTGAGGTAGCTTCCTTCTATGCCATTTTGTGAAGAGTTTTAATCATAAATGGGTGCTGAATTTTGTCAAAGGCTTTTTGTGCATCTATTGGGATTATCATATGGTTTTTAACTTTTAATTTGTTAATATGCTATATCCCATTGTTTGATTTGTGTATATTGAACAATCCTTGCATCACTGGAATAAACCCAACTTGATCATTTTGCATGAGCTTTTAATGTGTTGTTGAATTCTCTTTGCTAAAATTTTGTTGAGGATTTTTGCAGCTATGTTCATCAGTGATATTGGCCTGCAATTTTCATTTTTTGTGTTGTCTTTGTCTGGTTTTGGTATCAGGGTGATGGTGGCTTCATAGAATTAATTTGGAAGTGTTCCTTCCTCTGAAACTTTTTTTGAAAGAGTTTTAGAAGGATAGGCATTAGCTCTTCTCTAAATGTTTGATAGAATTCTCCTGTGAAGCCATCTGGTCCTGGGCTTTTGTTTTCATGGGATTTATGATCACAGCTTTAATTTCAGTGCTTGTATTTGGGTTATTCATAATTTCAATTTCTTCCCGGTTTGGTCTTGGAAGATTGAACTTTTCCAAGAATCTGTCCATTTCTTTCAGGTTATCTATTTTATTACCATAGAGTTGTTCATAATAGTCTCATAATCCTTTGTGTTTCTGTATTATCTATTGTAACCTCTTTTTCACTTCTAATTTTGTTGATTTGATTCTTCTCTCTTTTTTTCGTGATGAGTCTGGCTAAAGATTTGTCAATTTTGTTTACCTTCTCAAAGAACCAGCTTTTAGTTTTATTCATCTTACTATTGTTTCTTTATCCTCAGATAATTATGATTTCTTTCCTTCTACTAATTTTGGGGTTTTGTTTGTTCTTTTTCCAGTTGTTTTAGGTATAAACTTAGGTTGTCTATTCTATGTTTTTCTTGTTTCTTTAGGTAGGATTGTATTGCTAAAAGCTTCCTTCTTAGAACTGCTTTTGCTGCATCCCATAGCTTTTGAGTTGTCATGTTTTCATTGTCATTTGTTTCCCATAGCTTTTGAGTTGTCGTGTTTTCATTGGCATTTGTTTCTAGAAATTTTTTGATTTCCCTTTTGATTTCTGCAGTAACCTGTTGGTTATTTAGAAGTGTGTTGTTTGTCTCCATGTGGTTTTGTCTCTTATACTTCTTTTTTCTTGTAATTGATATCTAATCTTACAGCATGTGATAGGAGAAGATTCTTAATATGATTTCAATTTTCTTAAATTTACTGAGGTTTGATTGTGACCCAAGATGTGGTCTATCCTAGAGAATGTTCCATGTGCACTTGAGAAGAAAATGTATTCTTCTCCATTTGGATGGAATGTCCTGAAGATATCAATGAGATCCATGTCATCTAATATATCACTTAAGACTTGTGTTTCCTTATTAATTTTCTTTTTGATGATCTGCCCATTGGTATGAGTGGGGTGTTAAAGAGTCCTACTATTATTGTGTTACTGTCAATTTCTCCTTTTATGTCTGTTAGTGTTTGTCTTATGTATTGAGGTGCTCCTATGTTAGATGCATAGATATTTAAAATTGTTATGTCTTCCTCTCAGAGAAGGCGATGGTACCCCACTCCAGTACTCTTGCCTGGAAAATCCCATGGACGGAGGAGCCTGGTAGGCTTCAGTCCATGGGGTCGCTAGGAGTCAGACACGACTCAGCGACTTCACTTTCACTTTTCACTTTCATGCACTGGAGAAGGAAATGGCAACCCACTCCAGTGTTCTTGCCTGGAGAATCCCAGGGACAGGGGAGCCTGGTGGGCTGCCATCTATGCGGTCACACAGAGTCAGACACGACTGAAATGACTTAGCATAGCATAGCATGTCTTCCTCTTGGATTGATCCCGTGATCATTATGTAGTATCCTTCCTTATCACTTTTAATCTTCCTTATTTTAAGGTCTATTTTTTTTTCTGATATGAAGACTGCTACTCCAGCTTTCTTTTGCTTACCATTTGCATGGAATATAGTTTTCCATCCTCTCACTTTCAGTTTATATGTGTCTTGAGGTCTGAAATGGGTTTCTTGTAGACAGCATACATAAGGCTCTTGTTTTTGTATCCATTTAGCCAGTGTGTGTCTTTTGGTTGGAACATTTAATTCATTTACATTTAATGTAATTATTGATATATATGTTCCTATTGCATTTTCTACTTGTTTGGGGTTGATTTTGTAGATCTTTTTTCTTCTCTTGTATTTCTTGACTATATAAGGCCCTTTAACATTTGTTGTAAAGCTGGTTTGGTGGTACTGAATTCTCTTAACTTTTGCTTGTCTGAAAAGCTTTTTATTTCTCCCTCAATTTTGAATGAGATCCTTGCTGGGTACAGTCATTTTGGTCGCAAATTTTTCCCTTTCAGTACTTTAAATATATCCCGCCATTCCCTTCTGGCCTGCAGATTTGCTGCTGCAAGATCAGTTGTTGAGTATATGGGGTTTCCCTTGTAGGTTACTTGTTGCTTCTCCCTTGCTGCTTTTAATATTCTTTCTTTGTGTTTAGTCTTTTTTACTTTGATTAGTATGTGTCTTGGTGTGTTTCTCCTTGGGTTTATTCTATATGGGACTCTTTGTGCCTCTTGGATTTGATGGACTATTTGCTTTCCCATGTTGGGGAAATTTTCAACTATAATCTATTCAAAAATTTTCTCATACCATTTGTTTTTCTCTTCTTCTTCTGGGACCCCTATAATTTGAATGTTGGTGCATTTGATATGATCCCAGAGGTTACTGAGACTGTCCTCAGTTCTTTTCATTCTTTTTACTTTATTCTGCTCTTCAGAATTTATTTTCACCACTTTATCTTCCATCTCACTGATTCTTTCTTCTGCTTCAGATATTCTGCTATTGATTCCTTCTAGAGTATTTTTAATTTCAATAATTGTGTTGTATGTGTTGTGTTGTGTGTTTATCCTTTAATTCTTCTAGGTCTTTGTCAACTGATTCTTGCATTTCTCCATTTCATTTTCAAGGTTTTTGATCATCTTAGCTATAACTATTCTGAATTCTTTTTCAGGTAATTTGCCTATTTCCTCTTCATTTTTTTGGACTTCTGTGTTTCTTCACTTGTGCAGTATTGCTCTGCCTTTTCTTTCTTTCTTTTCTTTTTTTTTTTTTTTTTTTGAGTTATTGTGTTTGAGGTCTCCTTTTCTTTGGCTTCAAAGAGAGTTGAATTATTTTCTTGAAGAAGGTTGACTTATTTCTTCCTTTTGGTTTCTGCCCTCCTAAGGTTGGTCCAGTGGTTTGTGTGAGCTTTATATAGGGTGAGATTTGTGCTGAGTTTTTGTTTGTTTTTCCTCTGATGGGCCAGGCTGAATTACGTGGTAATCCTGTCTGCTAATGATTGGGTTTGTATTTTTATTTTGTTTGTTGTTTAGATGAGTCATCCTGCACAGGTGCTACTGGTAGTTGAGTTTGGCCAGGTCTTGTATTCAAGTGGTTTCCTTATTGTGAGTTCTCACTATTTGATACTTCCTAGGGTTAGTTCTCTGGTAGTGCAGGGTCTTAGAGTCAGTGCTGCCACTCTAAAGGCTCAGGGCTTGATCTCTGGTCAGGAATGAAGAGTCCACAAGTGGCTTGTTATGGAATTAAGTGAGATTAAAACAAATGTCCAAAAACGAGAAACCAAAGATAAACCCCAGACAAATGGAAATTACAAAATCAGGCAAATAATAAATAAAATAATGGAATATACACTTACATATATACACACGTGAGCAAAGTGAAAATAGTCCAACAAAAATCAAGTACAGTAGATTGACCCAGAGAACAAAGGAAATAAAAAATTATATTTACCAGTTAAGAACAAAACTAACTTAAGCACAATCTGGAGAACAAAACTAAAGCAAGGGACCAATTGGGGAATAAAGCAATGAAAATAAAAGTAACATTTATTTTGAGAGGAAAAGAGAGAAAGAAAGTATAGATATGCAAAGTTAAATAGAGGTAGATAAAGAAGATTTATATATATTAAAGATTAACCACAACTGGAAAAGAACTGTAGGAAAATCAAACAAGGGAATAAATGTAGAAAAAATAGTAACAAGTTAAAAAATTAAAATTAAAAAAAAATAGAAAAGGGAAAACAAAAAAGAGGAAAACTCCACAGAATTGCAAATGCCCAATGTAGAGGCAGAGGACCCAGAGGGATGCTACAGGGAGGGAGGTGGGAGGAGGGTTCAGGATTGGGAACACGTGTACACCCATGGTGGATTGATGTTGATGTATGGCAAAACCAATACAATATTGTAAAGTAATTAGCTTCCAATTAAAATAAATAAATTTAAATTTTAAAAAATGTGACTGAGGAAAAAAAACTCAAAAAATTGGATTTCTTAGCATCAATAAAATCGACAACTATAACAGAGGGGGGATAAGGAGGGGAAAATAAAAAAATCTGAAAGAATCTACAGAGCAAGTAAATAAATAAGAATAGTAAATGTTTTCCTTGAGTCAATGCTGTCAGAGACCTTTCCCTCACGGGGAGTAACTGTCCACCTTACCTCCCTAGGATGCCCTCCAACACTCTGCTGATCTCTGGACCTGCTGTGGGGGCAGCTCAGATTTTAATCTGGTCCTACTCCTATGTGTTCTTGCCTCCAATGTCCATAACTATCAGAGCTAGTGCGTTTTCCTTTGTGGGCTCTCTCAATGGCCTTTTATGTATTCCCTAGACACAGAGTCTGTCTGGTTGATCTTGTGGATTTAATCTGTAGCTGTACAGCTGGTGCAAAGGTTTTGAGTCTTCTTCCTTAGCCACAATGCCCCTGGGTTTCAATTATGGTTTTATTTCCACCTCTACATGTGAGCTGTCCACTGGGGTTTAGCTCCTGAGGCTGCCCTGAAGGGCTTGGTGTGTTTTCCCCTGAGAGGGCCCGGTGTGGAGGTGGTGCAGCTGCTTGGGTCACAGGGGTTCTGGAAGCGCGAGGTACTCAGGGGGATTGGCAGCTAGGGCAGCAGGAAACAGAGTGCTCTAGAAAGGCATGGCAACCAGTATTGGCTAATACGCTCCAGTATTCTTGCCTGGAGAACCCCCTCTCTGACAGAGAATCCTGGCAGGCCACAGTCTACAGGGTCGCAAAGAATTGGACACGACCAAAGTGACTTTGCATGCATATATACAAGACTTTTTTGCCTGTGGCAGTTCAGCCCCAGTGAGAGGTAAGCGTGAAGGTGACACAGCTGCTTGACTTGCAGGGACCCTCTCGGTGCCAAGTTTGCAGGGAAATGGACTGCCTCCCCAACAAGAGTTATGACCCTGCTGCTGCTGCTAAGCTGCTTCAGTCATGTCCAACTTTGCGCAACCCCATAGATGGCAGCCCACCAGGCTCCCCCATCCCTGGGATTCTCCAGGCAAGAACACTGGAGTGGGTTGCCATTTCCTTCTCCAGTGCATGAAAGTGAAAAGTGAAAGGGAAGTCACTCGGTCATGTCCGACTCTTAGCGACCCCATGGACTGAAGCCTACCAGGCTCCTCCGTCCATGGGATTTTCCAGGAAAGAGTACTGGAGTGGGTTGCCATTGCCTTCTCCAGTTATGGCCCTATCAGAGCCATTTTTCCAGCCTCTTGTAGCCGGTGATCAGAAGTCCTCTTTGGCCAATCTTTCTCTGTAGCTCCACCCATTCAGGCACTTAGAGCACTCCCTTGTCTCAGGTCCTTCTCTGTTTTTCAGCATGTCAGGCACATAGAGGGGCCCCCTTAGCTGGGGTCCTACTCTGTAGATTGGCACATCAGGCACTTAAAGGGCACCTTGGGTGGGGTCCTACTCTGTAGTTTGGAGCATCAGTCACTGAAAGGAGCACTCTGGGTGGGGTCTACACTGTAGTTCAGTGTGTCAGCCTTTGATGGGCCGCCTCTCTATTGTTGAGCTGCTGATGCTGGCATGTGGGGAGAGAGAGGCTATGGTTATGGTTATGGTTCCACCCCTACATGTGACTCAGCAGTATCACCTTGCTTCCACGGCTACCTGGCTTTCCTCCACCAGCATTTCCCACCATGATCTCCTCCCTCACATCCCCTTGATCGGTCTCTCCACAATCAACAGCAGCCCCACCCTGGGATTGCTCCATAATCCCTAAACTCCAGCTCCCAGCTGCTGCCCATTCCAGGAGACCAGTGTTCCTGTCCAGGATATGTATAGCCATACATATGGCTATACAGTGCCAAGGACTGTCTGATCTCATTCCATTTAGGTTCCAGTTCATTTAGGCTCCAGCTGTTTCACTCTTAGCCTTAAATGTTTCTCCTCTGACTCAGGCAATTGCCCTGCTGTGGGGATTGGATCCCTGCTTCAGTTCCCCTAGCTGAGGGTAAGTCCAGTCCTACTAACACTCCTGTTTCCCCTTACAGTTCCTTCATCCTACTGAGCTTTGCATGGTTCTATATATTCTTTTCCACTGGTCAGGTACTCCTGTCCACTCTCAGCTGGTGTTCTGCATGCTCTTCTGTGTCTGAAGGTGTATTCCTGATGTGTCCGTGGAGAGAGGTGTACTCCATGTCCACCTACTCCTCTGTCATCTTGTTCTCCTGAGCTATTGAATTTTAATTTTTAAGAATAAATAACTTTATATGCATGAATGGGCTTTAAAAAATAAAAGTGGGTATATACAAGAAGTAAAATAATCTATCAATAAAATTGGATGAGAGATATGCACATTTTATATCCAAATTGAGAAAATTAGAATTTCCAAAAAAAAAAAAAAAAATTTCCTTCCACTTTTGATTGTGTGAATAAAAATTATATAAAATTCCACAGTTTACGTCAGTGAAAACAAGTCTTTCACAAGGATAAATATAAACTGATAAAATATACAAGAAAAATTTAATTGGTGAATTTGATTTTATGCACTTTAAATTTTGCACAGTGATTTTAATAATAAAAAATAATGCTTCTGAGGACTTCTGGTTTCAGCTCTGACATGGAAAGGGCTTAAAAGTCAAAACTCCCACCCTTCAAGAAAGAAAAGACCTGAACAAACTGAAAATAAATGACTTCCTGAAACCATCAGAGAATTGAAGTCACAGGGCAAAACCCACTCCCAAATTTGGGTAACAGGAAAATATAGAGAACCACAGCTCAAATCTGCCTACCTGAAATGAATGATGCTGGAGCCACAAACTGGTAAGTCCACTTAAACAGAAACTTTGATGAATTGCCAGAGACTGAGTATGGACTAGAGTGAGTGTCCGAAACTTCTAGGGGCTGCAAAATTTAGGAAGGACTCCATGCTTTCATGGGGTCCAGGATTTCAAGTCTCTGGCAGAAGGAGGAGAAGAAAAGTAAATTCTCCTGTCAAGGCCACAGCCCAGGAACACACTAAAAGACAGATTTAATGAGACTGAAACCTTTGATGTACCCATACCTTATAGCAAGGAGAGATAAGAAACACTTCCTCAGTGATCAATGCAAAGAAGAAGAGGAAAATAATAGAATGGGAAAGACTAGACATCTCTTCTAGAAAAATAGAGATAAGAATGGAACATTTCATGCAAAGATGAGAACAACAAAGGACAGAAACGGTATGGACCTAACAGAAGCAGAAGATATTAAGAAATGAGGCAAGAATATACAGATGAACTATACCAAAAAAAGGTCTTAATGACCCAGATAACCACGATGATGTGATCACTCACCTAGAGCCAGACATCCTGGAGAGTGAAGTCAAGTGGGCCTTAGGAAGCATCACTACAAGCAAAGCTAGTAGATGTGATGGAATTCCAGCTGAGATACTTCAAGTCCTAAAAGATGATGCCGTTAAAGTGTTGCACTGAATATGCCAGTAAATTTGGAAAACTCAGCAGTGGCCACAGGACTGGAAAAGGTCACTTTTCGTTCCAACCCCCAAAGAAGGGCAATGCCAAAGAATGTTCAGAGTACCAAACAATTGCACTCATTTCACATGCTACCAAAGAAATGCTTAAAATTGTCCCAGCAAGGTTTCAATAGTACATGAACCAAGAACTTCCAGATGTTCAAGGTGGATTGAGAAAAGGCAGAGGAACAAGAGATCCAATTGCCAGCATCCGTTGGAACATAAAGAAAGCAAGAGAATTCCAGGAAAAAAAAAGAAAAAAACATCTATTTCTTCTGTATTGACTAAGTCAAAGCCTTTGACTGTGTGGATCACATCAAACTGTGGAAAATTCCTTAAAGAGACGAGGATACCAGACCTCCTTACCTGTCTCCTGAGAAATCTGTATGCAGGTCAAGAAGCAAAAGTTAGAATAGACACAGAACAATGGGCTGGTTCCACATTGGGAAAGGAGTACATCAAGACTGTATATTGTCAACTTGCTTATTTTACTTATATGCAGAGTACATTATGTGAAATGTCGGGCTGCTGAAGCATAAGCTGGAATCAAGATTGTGGGGATAAATATCAATAACCTCAGATATGCAGATAACACCACTCTTATGGCAGAAATCAAAGAACTAAAGAGCCTCCTGATGAGGGTGAAAGAGGAGAGTGAAAAAGCTGGCTTAAAACTCTACACTCAAAAAACAAAGATCATGGCATCCAGTCCCATAACTCCATGGCAAATAGATGGAGAAACAGTGGAAACACTGGCTGACTTTATTTTTGGTGGCTGAAAAATCATTGCAGATGGTGACTGCAGCCATGAAATTAAAAGACACTTACTCCTTGGAAGGAAATTTATGACCAACCTAGATAGCATATTAAAAAGCAGAGACATTACTTTGCCAACAAAGGTCCGTCTAGTCAAGGCTGTGTTTTTTTCCAGTAGCCATGTATGGATGTGAGAGTTGGACCATAAAAAAGACTGAGTGCCAAAGAATTGAGTTTTTTGAACTGTGGTATTGGAGAATACTCGTGAGAGTCCCTTGGACTGCAAGGAGATCCAAGCAGTCAATCCTAAAGGAAATCAGCCCTGAATATTCATTGGAAAGACTGATGCTGAAGGTGAAGCTCCAGTACTTTGGCCACCTGATATGAAGAATTGACTCATTGGAAAAGACCCTGAGGCTGGGAAAGATTGAAGGCCACAGGAGAAAGTGCCGACAGAGGATGAGACGGTTGGATGGCATCACTGACTCGATGGTTGAGCAAGCTCCGGGAGTTGGTGATGGACAGGGAAACTTGTCATGCTGCAGTCCATGGGGTTGCAAAGTGTCAGACATGACTGAGTAACTGAACTGAACTGGACTGAATATCTCACCACCAAACAACAGTGGACTATAGCTCAAATTTATATTTGAGCTATAATTTAAGTTTATATTTGCTGCTATTATTTAAGAAGACATTATTAGGGAAACCTAAAGACAGTGGAATTAGAGGACTTTGAAGCCTCTGGCAGCTATAACTATAGGAAACCTTAAATAAGCCCAACTCATAATCAGATTAATATAAAAGCTGGCAATGTTGAACTTTACCAGAGCCCTGTGATCCTTGAAAACAGTTACTATTAAAGAAATCCCACCATGCTTTGTGGCCTGAGAAACAGCCTACAGTGAAGTGTCACTCTTCCCTTTACGACCTAGCTAGGATTTACAGGTCTTCCCCTTGTTTACCTAGAACTCAGGCATAGACCCTCCAATTTCCCATTGTTTGTCTTATACATGATTAGTTATCTGAACTGTTTGCCCCAGTGATCTGTGAGAACAGTGACTTGACCAAATTTTAAAGTTTCTCTTCTGTGTATATGATTCTGAACTTAGACTCACCCCTAAGTTTAAGCAAATATTGGGATGCTTAAACAATAAAACAAATCATTCTCAACATCCCCTACAAGTGTAGTAAATTTGTTCTGATTGATGAACCTTCATTGATAGATCATTTTCACCCAAAGTCCATAGCTTACATTAGGGTTCACTCTTGGTGTTGCATAGTCCATGGATTTGGACTAATGTATAATGACGTGTATCCATCATTATAGCATCATACAGTGTAATTGCACTAACCTAAAAATCCCTTGTGCTCTTCCTATTAATCCCTCCCTACCCCTCTGTAACCATTGATCTTTTTACTATCTTTAGAATTTTGCCTTTTTCATAATGCTGTATAGTTGGAATGACACAGTAGGTAGACCTTTCACATTGGTTTGTTTCACCTAGTAATACTCATTTAAGATTTCCCCATGTCTTTCATGGCTTCATTGCTCATTACTTTGTAGGACTGATTAATATTTTATTATCTGAATGTACAACAGTTTATCCGTCGACCTACTGAAGGACCTCTTGCTGCCTCCAAGTTTTCACAATTATGAGTAAGTCTGCCACAAACATTTGTATATAAGTTATTTTTATGGACGTAAGTTTTCAACTCTTTTGGATAAATGCTGACAAGCACAATTGCTGGACTGTATGGGAAAAGTATGCTTAGATTTGTAAGAAACACAAAGCTGTCTTCTAATGTTGTATTATGTTGCATTTTCACCAGCAGTGAATAAGAATGCTTGTTGCTTTACATCCTTGTTTCACATCCTTTGGTGGTGTCAGTGTTTTGGATTTTGACATTCTAATAGGTGTGTAATGGTATCTTATTCTTGTGTTAGTTTGCATTTCCTTGATGACATATTCTCTGATGTGGAGTACCTTCTCATAAGCTTTATTTTCCCCTTCTATATATCTTCTTCACCAAAGTGTCTGTTTAGATCTTTGGTCCACTTTGTAATCAGATTTCTTTTTTCTTGTCGAGTTTTAAGGATTCTCTGCATAATATATTGTAGATAACAGTCTTTTATCAAATGTGTCTTTTGCAAATATTTTCTCCCTGTCTGTGGTTTGTCTTCTTATGGTCTGGACATTGTATTTCATAGAAAAGAAGTTTTTCATTTTAATGAAGCCCAGCTTATCAATTACTTCTTTTAAGGATCATGAAGCATATGCAATACATAACATATAGTCCATAACATCTTATGGGAAAACCTGAATGAATGTTTTGGTCTGTCTCCTTGAGAACCCTGATTAATATATTCCATATTACCTGATATATCATCTAGATTTCAACAAGAAATTGAAAGCACTCTAAAAGGCAAGACAAAAATACAGTCTAACCAGACTAATAAAACATCGGAATAACATTCAGGTATGATACAGATTTTGGAATTATCAGACAGAGAACTTTAAATAACTTTAATTAAAATGTTAAGGGCTCCAAAAGAAAAAAATGGGCAATGTGCAAGAACAGATGTGTAATGTTATTAGAAAGATGGAAATGCTAAGAATATGTTAAAAGGAAATGATAGAAATCAAGCATACTGTAAAAGAAATGAATAATATCATTGATGGACACATAAATAGGTTGGACAGAGCCAAGGAAAAAATTAGCAAGCTTAGATATATGTCAGTAAAAGAAGCTTTATAAACTGAAATGCAAAGATAAAAAAAGAAGAAAAGGAGAAGAGCATAACATCTAAAAACTCTGGGATAATTTCAGAAAATAGATAAAAGCTCAGAGAACTGCAAGCAGGATAAAGTCCAAAATTACACACATATACATATAGACATTATATGTTTATATATATGTATATATGTGTGTGTGTGTGTATATGTGTGTGTGTGTATGTATATATATATATATATATATATATAAAATGTGGTCCACTGAAGAAAGGAATGGCAAACCATTTCAGTATTCTTGCCATGAGAACCCATGAACATTATGAAAAAGCAAAAAGACAAGACACTGAAAGATAAACTACCCAGGTCGATAGGTGCCCAATATGCTACTGGATATCAGTGGAGAAATAACCCCAGAAAGAATGAAGAGATGGAGCCAAAGCAAAAACAACACCCAGTTATTGATGTGACTGGTGATGGAAGTAAAGTCCGATGCTGTAAAGAGCAATACTGCATAGGAACCTGGGATGTTAGGTCCATAAATCAAGGCAAATTGGAAGTGGCCAAACAGGACTTCCCTGGTGCCTCAGATGGTAAAGCTTCTGTCTCCAATGCAGGAGAATTGGGTTCAATCCCTGGGTCAGGAAGATCCCCTGGAGAAGGAAATGGAAATCCACCCCAGTACTATTGCCTGGAAAATCCCATGGACAGAGGAGCTTGGTAGGCTACAGTCCATGGGGTCGCAAAGAGTTGGACACGACTGAGCAACTTCACTTTCACTTTCAAAAAGGACATGGCAAGAGTGAACGTCAACACTTTAGGAATCAGTGAACTAAAATGGACTGGAATGAGTAAATTTAACTCAGATGACCATTATATCTACTACTGTGGGCAAGAATCCCTTAGAAGAAATAGAGTAGCCATCATAGTCAACAAAAGAGTCAAAAGTGCAGTCCATGGATGCAATCCCAAAAGAGACAGAATGATCTCTGTTCTTTTCCAAGGCAAACTATTCAATATCATGGTAATCCAAGTCTATGCCCTGAGCAGTAATGCTGAAGAAGCTGAAGTTGAACGGTTCTATGAAGACCTAGAAGACCTTTTAGAACTAACACCCCAAAAAGATGTCCTTTTCATTATAGGGGACTGGAATGCAAAAGTAGGAAGTCAAGAAACACCTGGAGTAACAGGCAAATTTGGTCTTGGAGTATAGAATGAAGCAGGGCAAAGGCTAATAGAGTTGTGCCAAGAGAACGCACTGGTCATGGCAAACACCCTCTTCCAAATCACAAGAGAAGACTACACATGGACTTCACCAGAAGGTCAAACCAAAATCAGATTGTTATATTCTTTGCAGCCAAAGATGGAGAAGCTCTATACAGACATCAAAAACAGGACCAGGAGCTGACTGTGCCTCAGATCATGAACTCCTTATTGCCAAATTCAGACTTAAATTGAAGAAAGTAGGGAAAACCAATAGACCATTTAGGTAGAACCTAAATCAAATTCCTTATGATTATACATTGGCAATGTCAAATAGATTTAAGGGACCAGATCTGATAGACAGAGTGCCTGATGAACTATGGACAGAGGTTCGTGACATACAGGAGACAGTGATCAAGACTATCCACAGGAAGAGAAATGCAAAATAGAAAAATGGCTGTCTGAGGAGGACTTACAAATAGCTGTGAAAAGAAGAGAAGTGAAAAACAAAGGAGAAAAGGAATGACATATCCATGTGAGAGTGCAGAGTTCCAAAGAATAGCAAGGAGAGATAAGAAACCTTCCTCAGTGGTCAGGGCAAAGAAATAGAGGAAAATAATAGAATGGGAAAGACTAGAGATCTCTTCAAGAAAATTAGAGCTGCCAAAGGAACATTTCATGCAAAGATGGGTTCAATAAAGAACAGAAATGGTATGGACCTAAGAGAAGCAGAAGATATTAAGAAAAGGTGGCAAGAATACACAGAAGAACTATACAAAAAAGATCTTCACAACTCAGATAATCACATTGGTGTGATCACTCACCTAGAGCCAGACATACTGGAATGTGAAGTCAAGTGGGCCTTAGGAAGCATCACTATGAACAAAGCTAAGGTAGGTGATGGAATTCTAGTTGAGCTATTTCAAATCCTAAAAGGTGGTGCTTTGAAAGTGCTGCACTCAATATGCCAGCAAATTTTGAAAACTCAGGAGTGGCCACAGGACTGGAAAACCCACTTTTCATTCCAATCCCTAAGAAACGCAATACCAAAGAATGCTCAAATTACAAAATTGCTTTCATCCCACACGCTAGTAAAGCAATGCTCAAAATTCTTCAAGCCAGGCTTCAACAATAGGTGAACTGTGAACTTCCAGATGTTCAAGCTGGTTTTAAGAAAGGCAGACGAACAAGAGATCATATTGCCAACAACCACTGGATCATCTAAAAAGCAAAAAAATTCCAGAAAAACATCCATATTTCTTCTTTATTAACAATTCCAAAGCCTTCGACTGTGTGGATCACAATAAACTGTGGAAAATTCTAAAAGAGATAGGAATACCAGACCACCTGACCTGCCTCTTGAGAAATCTGTATGCAGGTCAGCAAGCAACAGTTAGAACTGGACATGGAACAACAGACTGGTTCCAAATAGGAAAAGCAGTACATCAAGGCTGTATATTGTTAGCCTACTTATTTAACTTATATGCAGAGTACATCATGAGAAACGCTGGGCTGGATGAAACACAAGCTGGAATCAAGATTGCCAGGAGAATAGCAGTAACCTCGGGTATGCAGATGACATCTCACTTATGGCAGAAAGTGAAGAAGAACTAAAGAGTTTCTTGATGAAAGTGAACAAGGAGAGGGAAAAATTTTGGCTTAAAGTTCAATATTCAAAAAACTAAGAGCATGGCATCCGGTCTCATCACTTCATGGCAAATAGAAGGGGAATCAGTGGCAGACTTTATTTTGGGGGGCTTCAAAATCATTGTTGATGTTGACTGCAGCCATGAAATTAAAAGACATTTACTCCTTGGAAGAAAAGTTATGACCAACCTAGACAGCATATTAAAAAGCAGAGACATTACTTTTCTAACAAAGGTCCATCTGGTCAAAGCTATGGTTTTACCAGTAGTCATATATGGATGTGAGAGTTGGACTACAAAGAAAACTGAGCACCAGCAAATTAATGTTTTGAACTGTGGTGGAGAAGAATCTTGAGAGTCCCTTGGACTGCAAGGAGATCCAACCAGTCCTTCCTAAAGGAAATCAGTCCTGAATATTCATTGGAAGGACTGATGTTGAAGCTGAAACTCCAATACTTTGGCCACCTGATACAAAGGACTGACTCATTTGAAAAGACCCTAATGCTGGGAAAGATTGAAAGCAGGAAGAGAAGCGGAGGACAGGGGATGATATGGTTGGATGGCATCACCGACTCAATGGACATGAATTTGAGTAAACCCTGGAAGTTGGTGATGGACAGGGAGGCATGGTGTGCTGCAGTCCAGGGTGTTGCAAAGAGTCAGACAGGCCTGAGTGAATGAACTGATTCTTATATATATTTCAAAGCATACCATATGTGTACATGTGACTGATTCACATTGCTGTACAGCAGAAGCTAACACAACTTTATAAAGCAATTTTATTCCAATAAAAATGGGCAAAAAAGCATATGATATTAAAACTTGAGAAAACCAAAGATTAAGTGAAAACTTAAAAGAAATTAAAGGGAAAAAAACCTAAGCTGTAGAGGTCCAAGAACAAGAACTGTACAGAGGACTTCTCATATAAATACATACAAACAAAAAGAGAGTAGAGTGAAATATTAAAATGTTTAAAGAAAATGGACACCAGTCTAATATTTTATATCCAGTAAAATTATTCTTTAAAAGTGAAGAGGAAATATAGTCTGATTCATTGAATGAGAAGGAATTTATCTCCAATAGGTTTGTCCTGCTAGTAACATGAAAAGTTCTTCAAGGAGAGGAGAGATGATTTGGGTCATATGCTTAGACCTATGTAAAGAAAGCAACCATCAGAGAAGGAATACATGAAGGGAAAATAAAATGTTTTAAGTCTTCTTCATAGATCTGTTATATAACTGTTCAAAGTAGTAATGCCAACAATTTATTAGGTGATTATAGCATACAGATAAGTGAAAAGAATGAGAGCAATGTTATAAGGGACAGGAAGGAAGAATTGGGTACATCTGTTATGTAACCTTCATTATCCATGAAATGCTATAGTGTTATTTGAAAGGTAAATTGGATCAGTAGTAAATATATATTGCAAACTCTTGGGCAATCACTAAATTATTAATGAAGTGCATTAGACTTCAGTGGATGAGGAAAAATTGAAATGAATTCAGGGCAAAATCTCTAAATCACTAAAACATAGAGGCAATTTTAAAAGAACATACAGTTGATATTTAACCAAAAGCAAGAGGAAAAGAAATAAATTTACAGAAAGAGAAAGAGATTTGTAAAATAACGTGAGGATCTCCAGTCTGATATGCTGCTGCTGCTGCTGCTGCTGCTGATGCTAAGTGGCTTCAGTTGGCAACCCACCAGGCTCCCCCATCCCTGGGATTCTCCAGGAAATAACACTGGAATGGGTTGTCATTTCCTTCTCCAGTGCATGAAAGTGAAAAGTGAAAGGGAAGTCGCTCAGTCGTGTCCGACTACTATCGATCCCATGGGCTGCAGGCTACCAGGCTCCTCCATCCATGGGATTTTCCAGGCAAGAGTACTGGAGTGGGGTGCCATTGCCTTCTCTGCCAGTCTGATATACAGATGAATAAAAAATAGACCTGTTTGCAACATTCATTCATAAAAAGAATTGCCCTAGTATTTAAGCCTTCTACATTAAAAACACCAGTAGCACAGTAACCACAGGTGGCATAGTTGAGGGTGAGACACACTTGGTAATGGCAAAACTGTAGTCTTGGCTTATGAAACTAATTGAGAATAGACAATTCAGAAAGTACACATAAGAATTAAAAATATTCTTAATAAAAAAAGCATTAAAAATATTCAAAACGCCTACCTCCTGGTGAAAGTTTATTTTGTTTTTGTTTCTTCAGTTCAGTTCAGTCGCTCAGTTGTGGCCGACTCTTTCCGACCCCATGAACCGCAGCATGCAAGGCCGCCCTGTCCATCACCAACTTTCGGAATCCACCCAAACCCATGTGCATTGAATCGGTGATGCCATCCAACCATCTCATCTTCTGTCGTCCCCTTCTCCTCCTGCCCTCAATATTTCCCAGCATCAGGGTATTTTCCAATGAGTCAGCTCTTCGCATAAGGTGACCAAAGTATTGGGGTTTCAGCTTCAACATCAGTCCTTCCAATGAACACCCAGGAATAATCTTTAGAATGGACTGGTTGGATCTCCTTGCAGACCAAGGGACTCTCAAGCATCTTCCCCAACACCACAGTTCAAAAGCATCAATTCTTCGGCATTCAGCTTTTGTTATAGTCCAACTCTCACATCCATACATGACGACGGGAAAAACCATAGCCTTGACTAGATGGACCTCTGTTGACAAAGTAATGTCTCTACTTTTTAGTATGCTGTCTAGGTTGGTATAACTTTCCTTCCAAGGAGTAAGCGTCTTTTTATTTCATGGCTGCAGTCTCCATCTGCAGTGATTTGGGAGCCCCCAAAAATAAGTCAGCCACTGTTTCCACTGTTTCCCCAGCTATTTGCAATGAAGTGATTGGCCCAGGTGCCATGATCTAAGTTTTCTGAATATTGAGCTTTAAGCCAACTTTTTCGCTCTCCTCTTTCACTTTCATCAAGAGGCTCTTTAGTTCTTCTTCACTTTCTGCCATAAGGGTGGTGTCATCTGCATATCTGAGGTTATTGAGATTTCTCCTGCCAATCTTGATTCCAGCTTCTGCTTCCTCCAGCCCAGGATTTCTCATGATGTACTCTAAATATAAGTTAAATAAGCAGGGTAACAATATACAGCCTTGACGTACTCCTTTTCCTATTTGGAACCAGTGTGTTGTTCCATGTCCAGTTCTAACTGTTGCTTGCTGACCTGCATACAGGTTTCTCAAGAGGCAGGCCAGGTAGTCTGGTATGCCCATCTCTTTCAGAATTTTCCACAGTTTATTGTGATCCACACAGTCAAAGGCTTTGGCATACTCAAAAAAGCAGAAATAGATGTTTTTCTGGAACTATCTTGAATTATCCAGCAGATTTTGGCAATTTGATCTCCGGTTCCTCTGCCTTTTCTAAAGCCAGCTTGAACATCTGGAAGTTCATGGTTCACATATTGCTGAAGCCTGGATTGGAGCATTTTGAGCATTACTTTACTAGCATGTGAGATGAGTGCAATTGTATGCTAGTTTGAACATTCTTTGGCATTGCCTTTCGTTGGGATTGTTCCTTACTGTTCAGTTCAGTTCAGTCACTCAGTCATGTCTGATTCTTTGCTACCCCATGAATTGCAGCACGCCAAGCCTCCCTGTCCATCACCAACTCCAGAGTTCACTCAAACTCACATCCATTGAGTCAGTGATGCCATCCAGCCATCTCATCCCATGTCGTCCCCTTTTCCTCCTGCCCCCAATTCCTCCCAGCATCAGAGTCTTTTCCAATGAGTCAACACTTTGCATGAGGTGGCCAAAGTACTGAAGTTTCAGCTTTAGCATCATTCCTTCCAAAGAACACCCAGGGCTGATCTCCTTTAGAATTGACTGGTTCCTTACTGGAAGCTTATTTAAAAACTGAGATGAATAGAAATTATGACACAGAGTCTTTCCTCTTTTTCATATTTAAAAATTTTCTACTTGGTCTGATTTGTGTTTCCCATTCAAAACAACTCTATTGTGATCTCAGGCTTCCATGAAATAGTTTTACCTATTTTTATTGATGTGAATTTTTTTCCATATATCTTTTTTTTTTTTTGCTTTTTATTTAGTTTGCAATTTGAAAGATGTTAAAGTCAGGTAAAATAAGATAAGATCAATTCATCCATTCCAGAAATATTTGTGGACTACCTACTTTGTGCCAAGGATTCTCCTGGGCACATCAGTTGGGACAATACAAAAGAACTCCTGGTTTTGTGGAACTCTGTTGGAAGGAGTTAATATCATGCATGTTATGAAGCAGTTCTTTACTTAATCCTCTTGATAATTACATATTTTAAAAACATTTAACATAAGGAACTGAGCACTAGAGCAAGCAAATGACTTGTGAACATCACATATCCAAGAAAAATCAGGGACAATTATATAACCTAATTTTTCATTTGACTTTCTAGATAACGTCAGGAAATGGCATTGTTCTTGTTACAGAATGATGATGCTACATTTGAGTGAAGAAAATTTCGAAAGCAAATGGGAAAATAACCAAGCAGAGCCCCAGTCTTGCCTGTTCAATTTTTTTTACGATTTAAAAGGCAATCAATGATTTCGGATAAATCCTCTTTTCTCTTCCAGTATTCAGGGCAGACATGGCTTAAAGCTCAACATTCAGAAAACGAAGATCATGGCATCCAGTCCCATCACCTCATGGGAAATAGATGGGGAAACAGTGCCAGACTTTATTTTTCTGGGCTCCAAAATCACTACAGATGATGACTGCAGCCATGAAATTAAAAGACGCTTACTCCTTGGAAGGAAAGTTATGACCAACCTAGATAGCATATTCAAAAGCAGAGACATTACTTTGCCAACAAAGGTCCGCCTAGTCAAGGCTATGGTTTTTCCTGTGGTCATGTATGGATGTGAGAGTTGGACTATGAAGAAGGCTGAGCACTGAAGAATTGATGCTTTTGAACTGTGGTGTTGGAGAAAACTCTTGAGAGTCCCTTGGACTGCAACGAGATCCAACCAGTCCATTCTGAAGGAGATCAGCCCTGGGATTTCTTTGGAAGTAATGATGCTAAAGCTGAAACTCCAGTGTTTGGCCACCTCACGCGAAGAGTTGACTCATTGGAAAAGACTCTGATGCTGGGAGGGATTGGGGGCAAGAGGAGAAGGGGACGACAGAGGATGAGATGCCTGGATGGCATCACTGACTCAATGGACGTGAGTCTCAGTGAACTCCGGGAGTTGGTGATGGACAGGGAGGCCTGGCATGCTACGATTCATGGGGTCGCAAAGAGTCGGACACGACTGAGCAACTGATCTGATCTGATCTATCATCTTAGATGCTGGAATTTGTATGAGAGTCAGAATACTTAAGGCACTTAGATCCAATATTTTAGACAGGGCTTTGTTTACAGAGATCCTAAAATAAATAGATGAAAATTTGTAGTGCATCTTGCTGCTGCTGCTAAGTCGCTTCAGTCGTGTCCAACTCTGTGCGACCCCATAGAGGGCAGCCCACCAGGCTTCCCCATCCCTGGGATTCTCCAGGCAAGAACACTGCAGTGGGTTGCCATTTCCTTCTCCAATGCATAAAAGTGAAAAGTGAAAGTGAAGTCGCTCAGTCATGTCCAGCTCTTAGCGACCACATGGACTGCAGCCCACCAGGCTCCTCCATCCATGGGATTTTCCAGGCAAGAGCACTGGAGTGGGGTGCCATTGCCTTCTCCGAGAGTGCATCTTAAATCATAAGAAAAGAAGCCCATAGGAACTAGATATATGAGAATGAAATAAAGCAGTACATCTTCTTCCCATGTAAGGTCATGTTCTAATCAGAAAACAGTTTTTCTTATAATCTATCCCTTCCTGTGCATATGTATAATTGAGTCTGACTTTGCGACCCCATGGACTGTAGCCCATCAGGCTCCTCTGTCCATGGGATTCTCCAGGCAAGAATACTGGAGTGAGTTGCCATTTCCTACTTCAGGGGATCTTCCCAACCCAGGGATTGAATCTGCATCTCTTACATCTCCTGCACTGGAAGTGTATTCTTTACCACCATCCAACTAGGAAGTGTCACAATCCGTCTATTTGAACCTATGCAATAAATGTGTATTTCAGAAGAATTATATAGCTTGTTATTATACAGTTAAATATATCTCTACTTTTCTATAATTTCCCTCTTTGGGGAGAGAATTAGATAATAGTATGTTGACTACACACTGTAATTAATATCAATAAAAATTAAAATAAAAATAAGCCAAACATTCCCAAAGCAGGTTTTATTTTGATCTCGATGTAGTCTCTGCTTTTTGTTTTGTTTTATATGGTTTACCTTAAATGATTTCCTTCATTCATATGGATTTAACTTCCTTACTATATACTTCAGTAACTTCTGTTCTGAATTGTCTTCTGAGGTCTTTGGCCATATTTTTCAGCTACAAGCTGGATATCCCCATCTGAATGACACAGAGGCAATTAAAACACAATGGAACTGGAAGCACATTATCTTCTCCCATACAAATGAATGTCCCATCTTGTATTCACTTAAGCCAGTTAATGTCTCCACAATCTATACTCCATGTTCCAAGATAGGAAAATAGAAGTCATCCTTAGTTACTTATTGTTTCTAATCTCCCATTGTCAATGTCTTGCCAATTCCATTCTTGTAACCCAGATGCACCCTCTCTAATACATCCACAATGCTTTAGTTCATGTAGTACTGGGGATTTTGAAATATTAACCTATCATAGTAATGATTTACCCACATGAGAACAACAGTGCCATTGGAAAGAGACACGCATGCAATTACTGATTCTGATAACTGACTATAAAATAATCTGAGGATATAAGTGGAGTGACAGATAACAAAATGTTGTAGGTTCAGTGTATTACAGATCGTAGAGTGATTGAGGAGTGTTTTAGACTTTATTCTTTCCAATAACCACAACTCTTCCATAATTCCCATTTCCAAAAGCTAGGTGGCTACAGTTAAGGAATAAGACTGTGAAAGCGTCATCATTATTGGAAAGAATAAAGTCTTAGGATATGGCCATGGGAATGACTGGGCTTCTCAGGTGGCATTGGGTTGAGAAGATCCCATGGAGCAGGAAATGGCAACCTGCTCCAGTATTCTTTCCTGAAAACTTCCATGGAGAGGGGAGCCTGGAGGGCTACATCCATGGGGATGCAAAGAGTCTGGCACAACTGAGCAACTGAGCACACACACATTGGAATGATTGAGTAAGGGGGTGGAAAATAAGTTCACTGGAATAGAGGAAATGGAAGTGAGAGGACAGGGGACTGTTTGGACCATCTTTGCTTATATTGAAATTGCCCGTAATTAAGACAAGAGTTGTGTGTGAGAGAGTGACAGCCAGCCAAGGGTCTGTAAATGCCTGCAACAAGGATGAGGGGCAATGGAGTCTATGCTGTAGAAACATGAGATATTTTGCAAATGGAGGCATTGTGTTGATGCTGATCATTTCCAAGGTTTCCAGAGAATGAGTTTCAGGAGTTGAGGGCAGGTCAGACAAATCGTCAGAAAATAGGATGCAGAATGCCTTTCAGAGTCCAGGAAATGAAGAATGGTGACTCAGGACTCTTGGCTTCTTTTCATAACTGTCATTAACATATATAAAAAGCAGGAGGATATGTATGTTTTTCTTTTTCCTTCTGGTACAAAACATAACATTTAAACTCAAATTTTTAAGTGTACAGTGCACTCTTGCTAAATAGATGTCCACTGTTGTACAGCAGACCTCTAGAAATCGTTCATCTAGGTGCAGAACTCAGTACCCATTGCAAAGCAACTCCAAAGCCTGACAACCACCATTCTACTATCTGCTTCTCTGAGTCTGACTAATTTGCATAACTTATATATATGGAATCATCCAGTATTTCTCCTTCTGTGACTGGTTTATTTCACTTATAGTGGTCTCAAGTTTCAACCATAGTGTAGCATATGACAGGGTTTCCTTTCCTTTCAACATTGAATAATATTCCTTTGTATGCATATCTCATACTTGAACCATTCACCTGTTAGTGGACATTTAGTTGGTTTCCACTTATTGTCTGTTGTGAATAATGCTGCAATAAACATGAGATTGCTTGTATCTATTCTAGATCCTGATTTTATTTCCTGTAATAGATACCTAGAATTGAGATTGCAGGGTAATATAGTTGTGCATATTTTTAATTTTCTGAGGAAACATCACACTGCTTTCTCTACTGCCCACAGCAATTTACATTCCCACTGGCAATGCAGGAGAGTTTCCTTTCTCCACACCCTCCTGACAGAACTTACTTTCATTTGTCTTTTTGATGATAGCTATTCAGGCACGCTAAAGCGCAGGTGGCTGCGGCAGGCACACTAAAGTGCAGCCGAGAGGAGCCACCCCACGTCCGAGGTCAGGGACAGAAGCCGGGAGGACCCCATACCAGAAGGGCGACGGCCAAGAGGAGTTACCCCGCATCCGAGGTCAGGGGCGGTGGCCGGGAGGAGCTACCCCACGCCCCCACGCCCCCACGCCTGAGGCCAAGGGCGGCGGCAGGGAGGAGCAACCCAACTTCCAAGGAGCTGTGGCTACACGGGCGCAGGAGGGCCTGGAGGAGCTATCCCACGTTGAAGGTCAGGAAGGGGGCAGTGAGGAGATACCCCTCATCCAAGGTAAGGAGCAACGGCTGCACTTTGCTGGAGCAGCCGTGAAGAGATATCCCATGCCCAAGGTAAGAGAAAACCAAGTAAGACGGTACGTGTTGGAAGAGGGCATCAGAGGGCAAACACACTGAAACCATACTCACAGAAAATTAGTCAATCTAATCACACTAGGACCACAGCCTTGTCTAACTCAATGAAACTAAGCCATGCCCATGGGGCAACCCAAGATGGGCGGGTCATGGTGGAGACGTCTGACAGAATGTGGTCCATTGGAGAAGGGAATGGCAAACCACTTCAGTATTCTTGCCTTGAGAACCCCATGAACAGTATGAAAAGGCAAAATGATAGGATACTGAAAGAGGAACTCCCCAGATCAGTAGGTGCCCAATATGCTACTGGAGATCAGTGGAGAAATAACTGCAGAAAGAATGAAGGGATGGAGCCAAAGTAAAAAGAATACCCAGCTGTGGATGTGACTGGTTATAGAAGCAAAGTCCGATGCTGTAAAGAGCAATATTGCATAGGAACCTGCAATGTCAGGTCCATGAATCAAGGCAAATTGGAAGTGGTCAAACAAGAGATGGCAAGAGTGAATGTCTACATTCTACGAATCAGTGAACTGAAATGGACTGGAATGCATGAATTTAACTCAGATGCCAGCAGGAATCCCTCAGAAGAAATGGAGTGGCCATCATGGTGAACAAAAGAGTCTGAAATGCAGTACTTGGATGCAATCTCAAAAACGACAGAATGATCTCTATTCGTTTCCAAGGCAAACCATTCAATATCACAGTAATCCAAGTCTATGCCCCAACCAGTAATGCTGAAGAAGCTGAAGTTGAACGGTTCTATGAAGACCTACAAGACCTTTTAGAACTAACACCCCAAAAAGATGTCCTTTTCATGATAGGGGACTGGAATGCAAAAGTAGGAAGTCAAGAAACACCTGGAGTAACAGGCAAATTTGGCCTTGGAATACAGAATGAAGCAGGGCAAAGACTAATAGAGCTTTGCCAAGAAAATGCACTGGTCATAACAAACACCCTCTTCCAACAACACAAGAGAAGACTCTATACATGGACATCACCAGATGGTCAACACTGAAATCAGACTGATTATATTCTTTGCAGCCAAAGATGGAGAAGCTCTATACAGTCAGCAAAAACAAGGCCAGGAGCTGACTGTGGCTCAGACCATGAACTCCTTATTGCCAAATTCAGACTTAAATTGAAGAAAGTAGGAAAAACCACTAGACCATACAGGTATGACCTAAATCAAATCCCTTATGATTATACAGTGGAAATGATAAATAGATTTTAGGTCCTAGATCTGATAGATAGAGTGCCTGATGAACTATGGAATGAGGTTCATGACATTCTACAGGAGACAGGGATCAAGACCATCCCCATGGAAAAGAAATGCAAAAAAGCAAAAGGGCTGTCTGGGGAGGCCTTACAAACAGCTGTGAAAAGAAGAGAAGCGAAAAGCAAAGGAGAAAAGGAAAGATATAAGCATCTGAATGCAGAGTTCCAAAGAATAGCAAGAAGAGATAAGAAAGCCTTCTTCAGCAATCAATGCAAAGAAATAGAGGAAAACAACGGAATGGGAAAGACTAGAGATCTCTTCAAGAAAATCAGAGGTACCAAAGGAACATTTCATGCAAAGATGGGCTCGATAAAGGACAGAAATGGTATGGACCTAACAGAAGCAGAAGATATTAAGAAGAGATGGCAGGAATACACAGAAGAACTGTACAAAAAAGATCTTCACGTTCCAGATAATCGTGATGGTGTAATCACTGACCTAGAGCCAGACATCCTGGAATGTGAAGTCAAGTAGGCTTTAGAAAGCATCACTATGAACAAAGCTAGTGGAAGTGATGGAATTCCAGTTGAGCTATTCCAAATCCTGAAAGATGATGCTGTGAAAGTGTTGCACTCAATATGCCAGCAAATTTGGAAAATTCAGCAGTGGCCACAGGACTGGAAAAGGTCAGTTTTCATTCCTATCCCAAAGAAAGGCAATGCCAAAGAATGCTAAAACTACCACAAAACTGCACTCATCTCACACGCTAGTAAAGTAATACTCAAAGTTCTCCAAGCCAGGCTTCAGCAATATGTGAACCGTGAACTTCCAGATGTTCAAGCTGGCTTTAGAAAAGGCAGAGGAACCAGAGATCAAATTGCCAACATCCGCTGTATCATGGAAAAAGCAAGAGAGTTCCAGAAAAACATCTGTTTCTGCTTTATGGACTATGCCAAAGCCTTTGACTGTGTGGATCACAATAAACTGTGGAAAATTCTGAAAGAGATGGGAATACCAGACCACCTGATCTGCCTCTTGAGAAATTTGTATGCAGGTCGGGAAGGAACAGTTAGAACTGGACATGGAAAAACAGACTGGTTCCAAATAGGAAAAGGAGTATGTCAAGGCTGTGTATTGTCACCCTGTTTATTTAACTTATGTGCAGAGTACATCATGAGAAACGCTGGACTGGAAGAAACACAAGTTGGAATCAAGATTGCCAGGAGAAATCTCAATAACCTCAGATATGCAGATGACACCACCCTTATGGCAGAAAGTGAAGAGGAACTAAAAAGCCTCTTGGTGAAAGTGAAAGTGGAGAGTTAAAAAGTTGACTTAAAGCTCAACATTCAGAAAACGAAGATCATGGCATCCTATCCCATCACTTCATGGGAAACAGATGGGGAAACAGTAGAAATAGTGTCAGACTTTATTTTTCTGGGCTCCAAAATCACTGCAGATGGTGACTGCAGCCATGAAATTAAAAGACGCTTACTCCTTGGAAGGAAAGTTATGACCAACCTAGATAGCATATTCAAAATCAGAGACATTACTTTGCCAACAAAGGTCCGCCTAGTCAAGGCTATGGTTTTTCCTGTGGTCATGTATGGATGTGAGAGTTGGACTGTGAAGAAGGCTGAACGCCAAAGAATTGAAGCTTTTGAACTGTGGTGTTGGAGAAGACTCTTGAGAGTCCCTTGGACTGCAAGGAGATCCAACCAGTCCATTCTGAAGGAGATCAGCCCTGGGATTTCTTTGGAAGGAATGATGCTAAAGCTGAAACCCCATTACTTTGGCCACCTCATGTGAAGAATTGACTCATTGGAAAAGACTCTGATGCTGGGAGGGATTGAGGGCAAGAGGAGAAGGGGAGGACAGAGTATGAGATGGCTGGATGACATCACTGACTCGATGGATGTGAGTCTCAGTGAACTCCGGGAGTTGATTATGGACAGGGAGGCCTGGCGTGCTGGGATTCATGAGGTCACAAAGAGTCGGACACGACTGAGTGACTGATCTGATCTGATCTGATCTGATTCTGATGGGTTTGAGCCTCCCTGGTGGCTCAGGTTTGATCCCTATATGATGAAAACCCCCTGGGGAAGAGAATGGCTCCCCAATTCCAGTATTCTTGCCTATAGAATTCCTCGGAAAGAGGAGCCTGGTGTGCTGCAGTCCGTGGGGTGGCAGAGAGTCAGACACAACCAACAAATGACACACACGCACACCAGCATTCCAAAAAAAAAAAAAAAAGCATTAATGATTTTGAACTGTAGTGTTGCAGAAGACTCTTGAGAGTCCCTTGGACTGCAAGGAGATCAATCCAGTCAATCCTAAAGGAAATCAGTCCTGAAAATTCATTGGAATGACTGAAGCTGAAACTCCAATACTTTGGCCACCTGATGGGAAGAACTGACTCATTAGAAAAGATTCTGATGCTGGGAACGATTGAAGACAGGATGGGAAGGGGATGACAGAGAATGAGGTGGTTGGATGGCATCACTGATTCCATGGATATGAGTTTGAGTAAGCTGCAGGAGTTGGTAATGGACAAGTAGGCCTGGATGCTGCAATCCATGGGGTTGCAAAGAGACAGACATGACTGAGTGACTAAACAGCAACAATGCCTCGTCAGATGTATGATATGTAACCCTATCTCCATTTCTTTAGGTTGCATTTTCACTTTGTTTTTTTAATTGAAATTTAATTGGCTTACAGAATTAGTATACAGCATAGTGATTCACTATTTTATAGATTATACTCCATTTAATGTTATTTTGAAAAAAATGGCTGTATTTCCCTGTGTTTTGCAATATGTTCTTCTTGCTGATCTATTTTACACATAGTAGTTTGTATGTGTTAATCCCATACTGCTATCTTGCCCCTCCCCACTGATAAACACTAATTTGTCCTCTATATCTGTAGGTCTGCTTTTTGTTCTTGTTCTTACATTCACACAGTTCAGTATTCAGTTCAGTCGCACAGTCATGTCCGACTGGATGCCACCCAAGGAATGCAGTACGCCAGGCTTCCCTGTCCATCATCAACTCCAGGAGCTTACTCAAACTCATGTCCATTAAGTCAGTGATGCCATCCAACCATCTTCTTCTCTGTCATCCCCTTATCCTCCCACCTTCAATCATTCCCAGCATGAGGGTCTTTTCAAATGAGACAGTTTTTCGCATCAGGTGGCCAAAGTTTTGGAGTTCCAGCTTCAGCATCAGTCCTTCCAATGAATATTCAGGACTGATTTCCTTTAGGATGCACTGGTTGGATCTCCTTGCAGTCCAAGGGACTCTCAAGAGTCTTCTCCAACACTACCTTTCAAAAGCATCAATTCTTCAGCGCTCAGCTTTCTTTACAGTCCAACTCTCACATCTATATGTGACTACTGCGAAAACCATAGCTTTAAATAGATGGATATTTGTTAACTCCTTACTACAAAAATAAGATTCCATTCTGGCTGACTAGGAGACACTTTCCCATTTTGTTCATTTTACCTATTGTAATTGTCTTTTCAAATCAACCCCCTCATTCCTTTAGAGCATATTTGTTTTTTATCCAACAAAGCTCACAATAAAAGGCAATTTATAACCTTCAGTCCCTGTCATGGTTAACTTTATTTGTCAACTTGGCTTAGCCATAGTGCCTGGATATGTAGTCAAATGTGTTAAGTTCATGTAACTACCAGCACAGTCAAGATGTGGAGTTATTTTGTCATGGAAAAGGATCTTCTTTGTGCTTCTCTTTTATACTTTCACTATCCACTGCACCCTGAAACTATGAGAGAATTTTAAGTAGAAGAGTAGAAGGACCTGAGAGCTGTCAACTGGAACAAGGATGTAGCTTATACAACTTCAGGTGCCCTAGAAGGCTTTGACAAAGTAAGTGGCATGTGAATGATTATTGTTTATTTGTTTCATTTTTAAGGTCATTATTTTTAGAGCAGTTTGATTCACAGCAAGATTGTGAGGAAGGTGTGGATATCTCCCATATATTCCCTGTGTCCACACATGTATAGCCTTCTCCATTCTCAACATTTTATCCAAGATGGCAGAGTAGAAGGACATGTGCTCAACTTCTCCTGAAAGAACTCCAAAATTACAACTTGCTGCTGAACGACCATCAAGAGAAGAATGTTGGATCCCACCAAAAAAAGATACCCCATGTCCAAGGGCAAAGAAGCCCCAGAAAGATTGTAGGACGGGCAAAATTGCACTTAGAATCAAACCCCATATCCATCAGAGACTCTCTGAGGGCTCAAACAAACCTTGTGTGCACCAGGACCCAGAGCATCCACAGAGACTAAGACAGAACTGTGTTTGAATGTCTCCTGCAGAGGTACGGGTCAGTAGTGGACTTCTGCAGGGGCTGGGGCTCTGGGTGCAGTAGACCTGGGTATGGTATAAGCCCTCTTGGAGGAGGTTGCCATTAACCCCACCATAGAGTTGCCAGAATTTACACAAGACTGGGGAAACAGACTCTTGGAGGGCACAAACAGAAATGTGTGTGTACGAGGACCCAGGAGAAAGGAGCAGTGACCCCAAAAGAGATTGACCCAGACTTGCTTTTGAGTGTCCAGGAGAGTCTCTGGCAGATGCAGGGTTCAGCAGTGGCCTGGTGCAGGCTTGGGGGCACTGAGTGTAGCAGTGCCTGCATGGGACCTTTTGAAAGAGGTCCCATTATCTTCATTACCTCTACCGCATTTGACCTCAGGTCAAATAACAGGAGAAGGAAATGGCAACCCACTCCAGTGTTCTTGCCTGGAGAATCCCAGGGACAGGGGAGCCTGGTGGGCTGCCGTCTATGGGGTCCCACAGAGTCAGACAGAACTGAAGCAACTTAGCAGTAGCAGCAAATAACAGGGAGGAAACATGCCCCGCCCTTGAACAGAAAACTGGATTAAAGATTTACTGAGCATGGCCCCCACCCATCAGAACAAGACCCAGATTCCCCCTCAGTCAGTCTCTTTCATGAGGCAGCTTCCATAAGCCTCTTGTCCTCCATCAGAGGGCAGACAGACTGAAAACTTCCAACACCAGTCACATCCACAACTGGGTGTTGTTTTTGCATTGGCTCCATCTCTTCATTCTTTCTGGAGTTAGCTCTCCACTGATATCCGGTAGTACCTGCTGACCTGGGGAGTTTATGTTTCAGTGTCCTATTTTTTTGCCTTTTCATACTGTTCATGGGTTTCTCAAGGCAATAATACTGAAGTGGTTTGCCATTCCTTTCTCCAGTGGACCATGTTGGGTCAGAGCTCTCCTACTTGACCTACCGTGTTGGGTCGCCCTACACTGCATGGCTCATAGTTTCATTGAGTTAGACAAGGGTGTGGTCCATGTGATCAGATTGGTTACTTTTGTGTGATTGTGAGTTTCATTCTCTCTGCCCTCCGATGGAGAAGGATAAGAGGCTTATGGAAGCTTCCTGATGGGAGAGACTGACTGAGGGGGAACCTGGATCTTTTTCTGATGGGTGGGGCCATGCTCAGTAAATCTTTAATCCAATTTTCTGCTGAAGGGTGGGGCTGTGTTCCCTCCCTGTTATTTGACCTGAGGCCAAACTATCCTATAAGTAATGAAGATAATGGGACCTCCTTCAAAAGGTCCCTTGCTTGCACTGCTGCAATCAGTGCCCCCAACACTGCAGCAGGCCACCACTGACCCATGCCTCCGCTGGAAACTCCTGGAGGCTCATGGGCAAGTCTGGGTCATTTACATTCTGTAGTTTGTTGTATTTTTAGATTCCACATATAAATATTACACAGTATATGTCTTTCTTTTTCTCTAATTTGACTTATTTCACTAATGAAAATTTCTGACAAGCCCATCCATATTGTTGCATGTAGCAAATTTTCATTCTTTTTTGTGGCTTAGTAATATCCCATTGTGTGTGTGTGTGTGTGTCTGTCTGTCTGTCTGAGACCTGGCATGCTGCAGGCCATGGGGCGGGTATAATAGGAACACCACTGAGGAACTGAACTGAGTAGTTCTTTATCTCTCTTTCAATTCTGAATTGAAAATCTTACTGGGGAGATAAACCAGGTTGTAAGTATTTCTCTTTCCACAATTTAAATATCAATATATCATGCCACTCCATTCTGGCCTGCAAAGTTTTTATACAAAATTCAGCAAATGGCCTTACAGGAGTTCCCTTTTATATGATTCTGTGTTGTCTCTTGATGCCTTTCGAATACTCTCTTTATATCTTACTTCTGCCATTTTAATTATACTATATGTTAGTGTGGGTTTGTTTTGGTTCACCTTGTTGTTGCATATTCTGTGTACTTTCTGGCCTTGGTTGTTCCCTTCTTCTGGTTTGGAAAGTTTTCAGTCATAATTTCATCAAATACATTTTACCATCTCTCTTTTGTCCTTCTGAGATGCCTATAATATGAATGCTGATATGCTTAAGGTTATCCATAGGTCTGTTAAAATGTTCTCTTTTTTTGTTGGATTTTCTTTTAGCTACTCTGGTGATTTCCATTATTATTCATTCTTATGTATTATTTGGTGTTCTATTTACTTTTTGTGTTTCTCATATCAGTTACTGTATTCTTCAGCTCTGGTTGTTTTTTTTGTTTTTCTTTCTTTTTTCTATTTTCAAGTTCCTTGTTAGAATTTTCATGGTGTTTTTTTCTTGTCTTTTTTTTCCAGTTCAGTTAGCATTATTATTACTAATTCTTGTGAATCTTTACCTAGTACTTTATATACCTCTGTTTTTTGGTTGTTTTGTCAGAGGTTGTCTCGCAGTCTTTCAATGGAGACCAGTCCTACTGTCTTCCCATTTTTCTCAGTTCAGTTCAGCTGCTCAGCCATGTCCAACGCTATGCAACCCCATGAGTGCAGCATGCCAGGCCTCACTGTCCATCACCAACTCCCAGAGTTTACTCAGACTCGTGTCCATTGAGTCTGTGATGACACCCAACCATCTTATTCTGTCGTACTAGTCTCCTCCTGCCTCCAATCTTTCCCAGCATCAGGGTGTTTTCAAATGAGTCAGTTCTTCACATCAGGTGGCCAAAGTGTTAGAGTTTCAACTTCAGCATCAGTCCTGCCCATTTTTTTTTTCCTGTCTCTCTGAATTTAAGTGCATCAATTATCTATTATGGTCTTGATGGGATGTTCTTGTGGGGAAGCATGACTGTACAGTCTGTGTGGTACCCAGAGTGGGGCTGGATTTGATGCATCACAAGTCAAAACTTTCCTCAGGGTGTGCCATCAGCTATTGCCTTGGGAGGAGATCTGTGGTGCCAGGGATAAAGCCACATATGAGGCACAGACTTCCTCTATTCTCACCGGCCTTTTCAGCCATATTGGGGGGCAGGGTGGGGTCCCAAGTTTCTGGAGCAGAGGTCCTGACTGTCAGGCCAGACCTGCCTGTGTTCCCTCTAAGTGTGTGCCCTCTCTTCTCCCAGCTCAGCAACCCTTGCCACAGGGGGACAAGAGGAGCCTGTGCATGTTGGGAAAAGGAGGCAATCTACATGCTGGCTGCTGACAGAGGTCCACACTACCTGCAATGTACCACCTGTGCCAGCACCAGCAGTAGCTTCTCCCACCTTGCTTAAACGTAGCTTCTTGTCTGAGACCCCTTTGTCCCTCACAACTGATCAGTTCCCACTGCCTCTGTTGCCCTTCCCTGTTGAAGAAGGTTTCTATTGGGCAGGTGAGGCCCTCATGGGCTCTGGGCACGTGCTGGGTCATCTGCTGTGGCAGTCTGGCCTCCATCAGAGATCAGGTCATCTCCCGATGGGCTGCCTGTGTAAGTGCCCTCCATGAGCATGACCCCAGCTGTCCCACCCAGATTCCGCCCTGGGCCAGATGCCGCCCTGGACCAGATGTACCTCTGCTTCCCACATCCCAGCTCTCTGCCTCGTTATGGCAGCCCCTGCTCCAGTGCAGAGCAGCCACACGAAGTAAGCAGGGCATGTGTAGGGGTGGGTAGTTGTGGAGAAAACAGGAAGCCACAAGTGTCGTCTCAATCAGTCCTCTTCACCCTGACTTGGGAGCAAGCCCTGAGCACATGCTCCTGGAGAGGGAAGTCCAAGCTTTCCCACAGTCCTCCTGTTAGTCCACATGGCTTTGTAACGAGCTAAGGGCACTTGTCTTCCCTGTGCCAGACTGCAGGATTGGCGTTTCCAATATATGGCTCAAACCACTCACACCGACGGCAGATGGGTGTAATCTCCCTTACATTCTGAGTCCTCTCCACGGGCACAGGTCAGGACCTGAATGCTCCTTTTCCCTTCTTACCCTATTCCCTGAGGAGGTTTAGGAATCGTTCTGCATTTTCCAATTAGTTTTTTGAGTTAATTGTGCCACATATTGATGTATTCTTTTTTTTTTTTTTTTTTTTGAGTATAGTTGATTTCCCATGTTGTGTTAGTTTCAGGTGTACAGCAAAGTGATTCAGCTTTACATATACATATATTTGGGCTTACCACTTGGTTCAGCTGGTAAAGAATCTGCCTGCAATGCAGGAGATGGAGGTTCAATCCCTGGATCAGGAAGATCCCCTCAGGTGGCCATGACAACCGTCTCCAGTATTCCTGCCAGGAGAATCCCATGGAGAGTGGAGCTTAGCAGGCTGCAGTCCATAGTGTCACAAAGAATCAAACATGAGTGACATGACTGAGCACGGGCACGCACGCATACATATACCTATTCCTTTACAAATTCTTTACCCATTTATGTCATTATAGAATGCTGAGCAAAGTTCCCTGCGGTTTTGAAGTAGGTCCTTGTTGGTTATCTATTTTAAATATGGTGCTGTGTATGTTAATCCTCAACTCTTGATTTATCCCTCCTCCCTCCCAACTTCCCATTTGGTAACCGTCAGATTGGCTTCTATGTAGATGTGTTTTTGATGTGTTCTTTGGGGGAGGCAGCTTTTTCCAGGAGTCATGTATGGATGTGAGAGTTGGACTATAAAGAAAGCTGAGCACCAATGAATTGATGCTTTTGAACTGTGGTGTTGGAGAAGACTCTTAAGAATCCCTTGGACAGCAAAGGGATCCAACCAGTCCATCCTAAAGGAAATCAGTCCTGAATATTCATTGGAAGAACTGATGCTGAAGCTGAGACTCTGATACTTTGCCCACCTAATGGGAAGAACTAACTTATTTGAAATGACCCTGATGCTGGGAAAGATTGAAGGCAGGAGGAAAAGGAGACGACAGAGAATGAGACAGTTGGATGGCATCACAGACTCAAGGGACATTACTTTGAGTAAACTCCAGGAGTTGTTGATGGACAGGGAAGCCTGGCATGCTGCAGTCCATGGGGTCGCAGTCAGGCACGACTGACTGATGGAATTAAACTGAGTCTTACTTTTTCTATTTTTCCTTTTGTTGCCTGTGTTTTGGTGTCACATACAGTAAATCATATCTAAAATGGATGCTATATAACTTCTCCAGTATGTTTTCTTCTAGTACATTTATAGTTTTGGATCTTACATTTAAATCTTTAATCAACTTTGAGTTTAGTTTTGTGTATGGTATAAAGTAAGGGTCCAATTTCATTCTTTTGCATTCAGATGTCTAGTTTGCCCACTGTGATTAATTGAAGAAACGGCAAGGTGACATTTAATCATGATCTTCTCAAGGCAGAAATGTGTGACAAGCCTGTAGGAAAGGTAATGGGGTGAGGGACCTGCCAGGACCATGTAGAGTTTGGGGACTCCCATTTGATTCCTGCTGATATGTGGATGTGGTCCTGTGTAGATGTGTTCTCACTCTTAGAATATAAACCTCTGCCAAACAAGAGAAGCCTCTGGGCCAGCAGTATTGTGCTCTTATCATGAGTCCTTGGGCACTCTTTTGGCTTTTGCCTTCAGTGTCATTCAAATGGGTGGCCTTAATACAAGGACACAGAGAAGGCAATGGCACTCCACTCCAGTATTCCTGCCTGGAAAATCTAATGGACAGAGGAGCCTGGAAGGCTGCAGTCCATGGGGTTGCTGAGGGTCGGACACGACTGAGTGACTTCACTTTCACTTTCACTAATACAAAGACATGATGTTCCTCTTGACCACTGATAAAAGAAGCTTCTCATTTAAATTCCTTTGACTTCTGATCCACTCTCTAGTTTATGGTTTTTACTACATTTTCTAACAAATTCTTAGACATACTTGGCAGTGAGAGTGGTTCTCTCCCTTACAGTCTTAGATAATTCAACTTCTCATAATACTTTAAATCACCACACTGTTGCTTTCTAATCCGTTTACCTCTCTGGCATATGTTTCTGATAAGATACATACTCAAAAAACTATCATAAAAGCTGCATGTAAAAAACAGTAAGTGATTATAAAACATGAAAAAATAATACTCAAAAGAATGATTGAGGAAATTTCTTTGGGAGGTGACCATTAGGCTGGCCTCAGATGGTTGCTAGTTTCTGAGTCACAGAAGATAGAATGGACACAGGCAAAGAGGAAAGCAGAAGGGAAATCATTGTATTAGTCAATAGAGATTGTTGTGGATACAGCTAGAGAGGTCAGTTGGAATCTATTCATAGGGAACGTGTAAAAGTGAAAGTCTAAAGAGTTTGTACTACTCTTTGTAAGTGCTAATGAGCAAAAACTGCCACTGCAAAACCCAAAACAGCATTTGCAATAGGACTTGACATGTCTGAATCACAATATACCATCCTATTCCAGGAGAGCTACAGGCGACCGATATTGATATTTTGTGTTATCCTACTTGGATATATCCTTTCTCAACTCATGACTTATTATTTATGTTTTTCTCTTTTAACCCTAGGTGTCCTTGGATCCTTTTTAAACTTTATGCATCCTCACCTCTTTCTGGAAAGTGACAGTGTATCAGTGTATTTTAAAATATATACCAGGGCTACTTTGGGGAAACAAGGCCCTCTAACATCAGCTTTGGGTCCACCTCAGGGCTTCCCTGATAGCTCAGTTGGGAAAGAATCCATCTGCAATTCTGGAGATCCTGGTTCAATCCTGTGTCAGGAAGTTCCACTGGAGAAGTGATAGACTTCCCCATTCCAGTATTCTTTGACTTCTCTTGTCGCTCAGCTGGTAAAGAATCCAACTGCAATTTGGGAGACCTGGGTTCAATCTCTGGGTTTGAAGATCCCATGGAGAAGGGAAAGGCTAACAACTCCAGGATTCTCACCTGGAGAATTCCGTGGACTACAGTCCATGGGCTTGCCAAGAGTCTGACAGGACTGAGTGACTTTCATTTCCAGTTCTTCAGGCCTAACAATCTGTTACCTTCCCCTATAACAGCAAGCATTTCAGTAAGACCAACAGCAGGGTGTTAAAGTATGATAGTGTTAAATGGTGATTATATATGCAGATCTGAAATCACAGTACTGACCTATATGTAGATATATGGTCTCTCTGTCCATATCATCCTGGTAGCTGCTTTAGGTAATTAATTTTCTGCAGGCAAGGCATGAAAGTGCTTCCACTTCCTTTGAAAGGACAGCATACCCAAGGTGTCTTTCATTCTTATTGATTTTAAATCACATTCAGTGACTGACTTCGGATCATCAACTGGATCTCCCAGGAGTTAAAGTGCCAGAAAGATTTAATTAGGGAGCTGCAGTACAGACAAAAAGTACCATATCACTGACTTAAAATCTGAACCCGACTCTTTTGATGCTGATGGTGAAACTCTGTGTCTTAGTTTTTTCTAAAAATTTTTCTGAAAACACACAGGATTCCTCTGGTCAGAGACTCTGCCTTATATATTTCCACATTTGATTGGCTACTCCTGGAACCTTTTTAAACATTTCAAAATGAAAGTTAACACCAAACTAAATATTCCATACTCTTACTTTTAAACCATGATAAACTTGTAGAACATGGACTAACAAAAGACTTATTGTGGAAGAATGTTTTACCACTGTCGTTATTTAGAAATTATAGAGTATGGTGATAAATAAAAGACCAGCTTTTACTCAGTGGTATATTAATACTTGTATCAAAAGTTTCTGTACAAACTTCCGTGGCTGTCCAGTAGTTAGGACTCCTTGTTTTCACTAGAAGGGGAACAGGTTCAATCCTTGGTCAGGGAACTATGATCCCACAACCTGCATAGTGCCTCCCCCAATTAAAAAAAAAAATATATATATATATATATATATATATATATATATATATATATCTGTGTGGTGATCCTGTTTGTCATCTGCAGTTAGGCCACACCCACTGCCCTGCCTTTGGGAACATACTTCTCCCACCAATTTCTTAGCATAACAGTGCCCTAATTGAATGTTTTGTTCCCCCAAAACATCATTTTAGTCCTTGGGAGTGCTACTTGTGAGTTTTAATTGTATTAGCATTTTGTGCCTCCTGAGCACCTGTAGCTGACAGCATAGGCAAGTGAGGAAACAAACCGCATTATGAGGTATAGGGGCCAGGAGGTGATTTCTGCCCCTCCTGGGGCAGAGTTTCATATTCACAGTCAGAGTTTCACAGTCAGGGGAGCTTCACATTCACCATCCCCATGTGAAACCCTCCTCCCACCTGGGTTCTGGCAATCTAGACCCTATTGTCATTCCACACCCCAAACAAAGGCAGTAATATATATATATCTGTGTGGTGATCCTGTTTGTCATCTGCAGTTAGGCCACACCCACTGCCCTGCCTTTGGGAACATACTTCTCCCACCAATTTCTTAGCATAACAGTGCCCTAATTGAATGTTTTGTTCCCCCAAAACATCATTTTAGTCCTTGGGAGTGCTACTTGGAGTTTTAATTGTATTAGCATTTTGTGCCTCCTGAGCACCTGTAGCTGACAGCATAGGCAAGTGAGGAAACAAACCGCATTATGAGGTATAGGGGCCAGGAGGTGATTTCTGCCCCTCCTGGGGCAGAGTTTCATATTCACAGTCAGAGTTTCACAGTCAGGGGAGCTTCACATTCACCATCCCCATGTGAAACCCTCCTCCCACCTGGGTTCTGGCAATCTAGACCCTATTGTCATTCCACACCCCAAACAAAGGCAGTAACACCACACCACTACTCCTTGCCCCTGAGATCAATTGTTAAGCAGGGTTATCCATCTTCAGTGCAGACTCCTGACTCAGTCCAGACCTCTACTCTCTGGCTAACTGGGGACCTGAGGGTCTGTTCCTCAACCTCTCAGGACCCCATATCCCTCCCTTTTCAGGTACCCACCTCTTCCCTTCTTTCCCTCCCTTCCATCAGAAAATTCACGCACACACAAATATCATCTTTTCACTCTTTCATCTTTAATTGCAGCCATCAGTTTACTGTTAGTGTGAGAGTCAGTCTTTTCCTGGTTGGACATTTCTAAGAAAGCAGACCTCTGGAGTAACAATTCTACACTGTCTGACCTTTTCTATTCAGTTACTGGCTGCCCAGGTTGTACTTCTCCAGGGTCTCTCATTCTGGGGCGGCTGAACTTATCTTCACTTTTGATTCTGCCTCCTTCTATGACTCTGCCTCATATTTCGGTAACTTTTTTTGCTTTGATTCAGTTTCTTACATGCACAGGAAAAGGAAAAACACTTCGGCTTTCTTGTTTTCTTCACCTTCTTCAATTGAGTGCATATGATCAGATTTTCATTTTCAGTGTTCCTTGTAGAGGTCTTCTGAACCTCATGGTCGTCTTTTGTGCCTGTAAAGGCAAGGGAAGGTTACTAACTTTGAGGAAAGAGCATAAAAACTGAGTTGGAAGGGAGATTTCATGAAAAAGGGATGTGGGCTGATGAGGGCTTTTGTGCCAGGAAAGGGTAGTGTAGAGGACTTGGGCAGCAAAGTCAACGAATAACATGGGGAGTGTAGATAGAGTCATCTTACCTTCACACTGCCTCTGTATCTCCGTTGACAAAGGGTCCTCTTTTTCCCTTTCATCCTTGAAGCAAACCACTTTGCAACTCTTCTTGGCTGCTATGGCTTCCTGGTTACCTTAGTCATGATGATACCATGAAGTGGCCTAACCCAAAATCTATGCCTCTGACCTCCCTATATATACCTTCTCAGGACAATGAGGAGCTACACCCTTCAATCTGATTGGTCAGCTAGGCACTCCCCCAGCCAATGATGGCTTGGGGGAATTAGACATCACAATGTACCACTTTGCCCATCAACATGGGATAGTGGATGCTAAGCGAGGCCTATGCTATAACTTTCCCACCCCTGACACCTCTGTGTGTCTGATTCTGGGGAGTGGTGATTCAGGGGCATGGTGCTTCTTCTCATGACCTTCAGACTTTCCTTCAGTTCCCTTTATTCTCTGACTTCTATGTCTGCCTTCAACACTCCTGACTCTTCCATCCCTCTATGAATCTCTGAAAAACACTTTCCATCCCACTTCAGAAATTCAGAGTCCTCTAGTAACTTCAACTCTAGACCACCCTCTTCTTGTTGGGTATTCTTGAGGGACTTAAGGAACTTAAGAGCAAGAGCTCAAAGTGAAAAAGGTAATTAAGAACAGATTGGATGTTTTTCTACTCCAATGAGCTTTAGAGACCCCCAGACTTGGTGAATCCTCAGTCTGTTGCCCCAAGGTCAATACACAGTCTCCATAAGATTATACATCACAACAAAGAAAGTGTTAAATGTCTCCTCCACTAGTATTGTTGGGGACACTTCAACTCTCACATTGAGTAAGGAAACTCAACTTGCCCCATCTACCAGAAATACATTCCTGAATTAAAAAAAAAAAAATAAGGTCCTCAAAGGCAAGAGTCAGGTCATCACCGCACCACTGACTCTTGACTGAATCACTTCCCCAGTGGTCCCTCATTGACTGTTACGAGTAGGCAGGGCCCACTGTGGTGCTGACCAATAGCTGAACAAGACAAGTACCAGTAGGTAGCTCATTGATAGTTGGTTGCTTGTGGGCGGGGCCCAGTGAGGCCCTGACCAATGGCTGAGCAAGACCCATTGCCTAGTAACAGGATGCAGAGTAATAAGGCACAGTGATGGGTACCTGCTAAGGGCTGTGCTCATGCTGCTCTGTTACATAAGGACACTTTGGGTCCGGCATGCTGGAATCTTTTTGATTGACTCCTTTCCAACCTCAGATTTTGATTTCACATGCTAATTTAACTTTTGCACATCATTCTTTTCATTGTATTCCCAGGCCTACCTGTCACCAGTGCTTATCTCTATGCCCCTCCAACAACTGTCACTTGACCGCATTCTCAGCATATAGTATAGCTAATTGTTCAAAGCCAACATGATTATGAAGGCCAGACCACCTTTAAAGCTATTTTGACCAACCTTAACCTCACAGTGATTCTTATTCTATTCACGGTTGAACAGAGCAAGATGAGCACAGTCCTTAGAAGATAGCCTTTAATGTGCTTCCTTTCAACCCACCCTGTTCCTAGGCAACAGGTGTTGCTCAGCCTTGCTTGGTGCCTCAGAGGGCCCCATTCACAAGCAGCCAATTGTAAATGAGTGACCATTAGTTGTCCTGCTCAGCTATTGATGAGCATATACACATCAGTGGTTTTTTTTTTAATTTATACAAATTGAATCAAATTATATGCTATATTGTAGCCTTCCTTTTCTATACAATATGCTGGTAGAATTTTTCCATCTCAACGAACATGTATCTGCCATTATTTCTAAGGATTACTATAGTTTTCAAATGCTTGGTTATCCCATCCTAGTGCTAAGAAGACAGGAACCATGTGTGTCTTGTTCACTGGTTGCTTCCATATCTTTTCTATTGTAAATATGGCCATAATACACATTAAGGTTCATGTACCTTTTCAAACTAGTGTTCATTTTCTTCTTATATTTACCTAGGAGTAGGTTTGCTGGGTTACATGGTAGTTCTATTTTTAGTTTTTGAGAAACTTACATGATATTTTCTTTAGTGACTGTACAAATTTACTTTCCCACCAATTAAGTACAAGGGCTTCCTGTTCTCCACATCCTTGCCAACATTTGTATTTTCAGACATTTTGATTTGAAGATAGCCATTCTGATGGGTGTGAGGTGATATCTTCTTGTGATTTTGATTTCCATTTCTTTGATGTTTAGTGATGTTCAGCAATTTTTTAATTTGCCTATTAGTCATCTACATATCTTCTTTGGAGAAATTTAGATCTTCCCATTGTTTAGTTTTTTTTTTCTTTCTTAAATATTGAGTTGTATAATCTGTTTATATATTTTGTATGCAGATCCCTTATTGTCATGTCATTTGCAAATATTTACTACCATTCAGTAGTCTTTTCACTTTGTCAATGATTTTGCTTGCTGTGGAAAAGCTTTTAAGTTTAACTAGATCTCATTTTTTTTTCCCCCTTTTGTTTCCTTTGCCTTAGGAGACAGATGAAAAAAATATCGCTATGATTTATGTCAGAGTGTTCTCCCTACATTTCTCTTCTAGAAGTTTCATAGTTTCCAGTCTTTCATTTAGGGCTTGAATTCATTTTGAGTTCATTTATTAATTCTAATAGTATTTTGGTGGTGCTTTATAGTTTTCTGCATATAGTATCATGTCAACTGCAAGTAGTGACGGTTTTACTTCTTCCTACCAATTTGGAAGACTTTTATTTCTTTTCTTTGAATGATTACTGTGGCTAGAACATCCATCAATTCAGAAGTGGCAAGAGTGGACATCCTTGCCTTGTTCCTGATTTTAGAGGAAAAGCTTTCAGCTTTTTGCCACTGAACATTATATTAATTGTGTTTGTTATAAATTACTTTTATTATGTTCAGGTATATTCCCTCCATATCAAGTATGATGAGAGTTTTTGTAATGAATGAATGAATATTGAGTTTTGCAAAATGGTTTTACAGCATCTATTTAGATAATCATGTAATTTTTGTCCTAGTTCCTAATGTAGTGTATCACATTGATTGATTTGCAGATATTTAATGATCTTGGTACCTCTGGAATAACTCCAATTTGATCATGGTGTGTGATGGTTTCAATGTGTTGTTGAATTTGGTTCTCTAATATTTTGTTAAGAATTTTATGATCTGTATTCAGCAGAAATATTAGCATTTAATTTACCTTTTTGATGGTGTCTTTGTCTGGTTTTGGTGTCAGGAAAATGGTGGCTTTGTAGAATGAATTTGCAGGTAGTCCATCTTCTCAGTTTTTTGGAATAGTTTGAGAAGTTTGTATATAACCTATTCTTTATAGGCCTGGAAAATTCTGCTGTGAAGCTGTATGGTCCTGAATTTTATTTTGCTAAGAGATTTTAAATATAAGTTCAAATTCACTACTAGTGATTCATCTGTTCAAATTATACACTTCCTCCTGATTCAGTTTTGCAATATTATGTGTTCCTAGAGATTTGTCAATTTCTTCTAGGTTGTCCAATTTATTGGACAAAAAAAAAACTACAAATATTTATAGTATTCTTTTATGCTTTTTTTCATATTGCTGTGATATTGTTAGTAATCTATCCCTTGCATTTATTACTTTGTTTAGTTCAGTCATCTCTCTTTTATTTTAGATTAACCTAGCTAGTTCAGTTCAGTTCAGTCACTCAGTCATGTCCGACTCTTTCGACCGCATGAATTGCAGCATGCCAGGCCTCCTTGTCCATCACCAACTCCAGGAGTTCACTCAGACTCACATCCATCGAGTTGGTGATGCCATCCAACCATCTCATCCTTTGTTGTCCCCTTCTCCTCCTGCCCCCAATCCCTCCCAGCATCAGAGTCTTTTCCAATGAGTCAACTCTTTGCATGAGGTGGCCAAAGTATTGGCATTTCAGCTTTAGCATCAGTCCTTCCAATGAACACCCAGGACTGATCTCCTTTAGAATGGACTGGCTGGATCTCCTTGCAGTCCAAGGGACTCTCAAGAGTCTTCTCCAACATCACAATTCAAAAGCATCAATTCTTCGGTGCTCAGCTTTCTTCACAGTCCAACTCTCACATCCATATATGACCACTTGAAAAACAATAGCCTTAACTAGATGGATCTTTGGTGGCAAAGTAATGACTCTGCTTTTGAATATGCTGTCTAGGTTGGTCATAAATTTCCTTCCAAGGATTAAGCGTCTTTTAATTTCATGGCTTCAATCACCATCTGAAGTGATTTTGGAGCCCAAAAGAATAAAGCCTGACACTGTTTCCCCATCTATTTCCCAGGAAGTGATGGGACCAGATGCCATGATCTTCGTTTTCTGAATGCTGAGCTTTAAGCCAAAGTTTTTACTCTCTTCTTTCACTTTCATCAAGAGGCTTTTTAGTTCCTTTTCACTTTCTGCCATAGGGTGATATCATCTGAATATCTGAGGTTATTGATATTTCTCCCAGCAATCTTGATTCCAGCTTGTGCTTCTTGCAGCCCAGCATTTCTCATGATGTACTCTGATTAAAAGTTAAATGAGCAGGGTGACAATATATAGCCTTGGCATACTCCTTTTCCTATTTGGAACCAGTCTGTTCTTCCATGTCCAGTTCTATCTGTTGCTTCCTGACCTGCATACAGGTGTCTCAAGAGGCAGGTCAGGTGGTCTGGTATGCCCATCTCTTTCAGAATTTTCCACGGTTTATTGTAATCCACACAGTCAGAGGCTTTGGCACAGTCAGTAAAGCAGAAATAGATGTTTTTCTGGAACTCTCTTGCTTTTTCCATTATCCAGCAGATGTTGGCAGTTTGATCTCTGGTTCCTCTTCCTTTTTAAAAGCCAGATTGAACATCTGGAAGTTTACAGTTCATGTATTGCTGAAGCCTGGCTTGGAGAATTTTGAGCATTACTTTACTAGCCTGTGAGATGAGGGCAATTGTGTGGTAGTTTGAGCATTCTTTAGCATTGCCTTTCTTTGGGATTGGAATGAAAACTGACCTTTTCCAGTCCTGTGGTCACTGCTGAGTTTTCCAAATTTGCTGGCATATTGAGTGCAGCACTTCCACAGCATCATGTTTCAGGATTTGAAATAGGTCAACTGGAATTCCATCACCTCCACTAGCTTTCTTCATAAGTGATGCTTTCTAAAGCCCACTTGACTTCACACTCCAGGATGTCTGGCTCTAGGTGAGTGATCACATCATCGTGATTATCTGGGTCATGAAGCTCTTTTTTGTACAGTTCTTCTGTGTATTCTTGCCACCTCTTCTTAATATCTTCTGCTTCTCTTAGGTCCATACCATTCCTGTCCTTTATCGAGTCCATCTTTGCATGAAATGTTCCCTTGGTATCTCTAATTTTCTTGAAGAAATCTCTAGTCTTTCCCATTCTGTTGTTTTCCTCTATTTCCTTGCATTTATAAGTGAGGAAGGCTTTCTTATCTCTCCTTGCTATTATTTGGAACTCTGCATTCAGATGCTTATATCTTTCCTTTTCTCCTTTGCTTTTTGCTTCTCTTCTTTTCACAGCTATTTGTAAGGCCTCCCCAGACAGCCCTTTTGCTTTTTTGCATTCCTGTTCCATGTGGATGGTCTTGATCCCTGTCTCCTGTACAATGTCATGAACCTCATTCCATAGTTCATTAGGCACTCTGTCTACCAGATCTTGTCCCTTATATCTATTTCTCACTTCCACTCTATAATCAGAAGGCATTGGATTTAGGTCATACCTGAATGGTCTAGTGGTTTTCCCTATTTTCTTCAATCTAAGTCTGAATTTGGCAATAAGGAGTTCATGATCAGAGCTACAGTCAGCTCCCAGTCTTGTTTTTGCTTACTGTATAGAGCTTCTCCATCTTTGGCTGCAAACAATATAATCAATCTGATTTCGGTGTTGACCATCTGGTGATGTCCATGTGTAGAGTCTTCTCTTGTGTTGTTGGAAGAGGGTGTTTGCTATGATCTGTGCATTCTCTTGGCAAAATTCTATTAGCCTTTGCCCTGCTTCATTCCGTACTCCAAGGCCAAATTTGCCTGTTACTCCAGATGTTTCTTACTTCCTACTTTTGCACCGCAGACCCCTATAATGAAAAGGACATATTTTTGGGGTATTAGTTCTAAAATTTCTTGTAGGTCTTCATAGAACCATTCACCTTCAGCTTCTTCAGCATTACTGGTCGGGACATAGACTTGGATTACTGTGATATTGAATTGTTTGTTTTGGAAACGAACAGAGATCATTCTGTAACTTTTGAGATTGCATCCAAGTACTGCATTTCAGACTCTTTTGTTGACCATGATGGCTACTCCATTTCTTCTATGGGATCCCTGCCCACAGTAGTAGATATAATGGTCATCTGAGTTAAATTCACCCATTCCCGTCCATTTTAGTTCGCTGATACCTAGAATGTCGACGTTCACTCTTGTGATCTCCTGTTTGACCACTTCCAATTTGCCTTGATTCATGGACCTAACATTCCAGGTTCCTATGCAGTATTGCTCGTTGCAACATCACACCTTGCTTCTAACACCAGTCACATCCACAACTGGGTATTGTTTTGCTTTGGCTCCATCCCTTCTTTCTTTTATTTTTTTAATTTTTTTTAATTGAAGGATAATTGCTTTACAGAATTTTGTTGTTTTCTGTCAAACCTCAACATGAATAAGCCATAGATATACATATATCCCCTCCCTTTTGATCCTCCCTCCCATCTCCGTCCCCATCCCATCCCTCTAGATTGACACAGAGCCCCTGTTTGAGTTTCCTGAGACATACAACAAGTCCCTTCATTCTTTCTGGAAGTATTTCTCCAGTGATCTCCAGTAGCATATTGGGCACCTACCAACCTGGGGAGTTCCTCTTTCAGTATCCTATCATTTTGCCTTTTCATACTGTTCATGGGGTTCTCAAGGCAAGAATACTGAAATGGTTTGCCATTTCCTTCTCCAGTGTACCACATTCTGTCAGACCTCTCCACCATGACCCGCCTGTCTTGGGTGGCCCCACACGGCATGGCTTAGTTTTATTGAGTTAGACAAGGCTGTGGTCCGTGTGATCAAATTGGCCAGTTTTCTGTGATTATGGTTTCAGTGTGTCTGCCATCTGATGCCCTCTCACAACACCTACCATCTTACTTGGATTTCTCTTATCTTGGACGTGGGGTATCTCTTCATGGCTGCTCCAGCAAAACACAGCTGCTGCTCCTTACCTTGGACGAGGGGTATCTCCTCATGACCGCCCCTCCTGACTTTGGACGTGGAGGAGCTCTTCTTGGCCCTCCTGCGCCCGTGAAGCTGCCGCTCCTTGGACATGGGGTTGTTCCTCTCGGCCGACACCCCTGACCTTGGGTGTGGGGTAGCTCCTCTTGGCCACCGCCCCTGACATCAGGCATGGGATATGTTAGGTTAGGTTGTTTATTTACAGCATCAAATTTTACTTCCATCCCCAGTCACAACCACAACTGGGTGTTGTTTTTGCTTTGGCTCCATCTCTTCATTCTTTTTGGAGTTATTTCTCCATTGATCTCCAGTAGCATATTGGTCACCTGCCGACTGCGGGAGTTCATCTTTCAGTGTCCTATCTTTCTGCCCTTGCATACTGTTCATGGGGTTCTCAAGGCAAGTGGTTTGCTAATCCCTTCTCCAGTGGACCACAGTTTGGCAGAGCTCTCTACCATGACCCGTCCACCTTGGATGTCCCTACATGGCATGGCTCATAGTTTAATTGAGTTAGACAAGGCTGTGGTCCATGTGATCAAATTGGTTGGTTTAATGTTATTGTGGGTTTCATTCTCTCTGCCCTCTGCTGGAGAAGGATCAGAGGCTTATGGAAGCTTCCTGATGGGAGAGACTCACTGAGGGGGAACCTGGGTCTTGTTCTGATGGTAGGAGCCATGCTCAGTAAATCTTTAATCCAATTTTCTGCTGAAGGGCTGTGTTCCCTCCCTGTCATTTGGCCTGAGGCCAAGCTATCCTATAAGTAATGAAGATAATGGGACCTCCTTCAAAAGGTCCCATGCAGGCAATGCTACACTCAGTGCCCCCAACCCGGCAGCAGGCCACCACTGACCCACGCCTCCACCACAGACTCCTGAACACTCACAGGAAGTCTGGGTCAGTCTCTTATAGGGTCACTGCTACTTTCTCCTGGGTCCTGGTACACACAAGATTCTATTTTTGCCCTCCAAAAATCTGTTTCCCCAGACCTGTGCAAGTTCTGGTGGCTCTATGTTAATGGTGACCTCCTCCAAGAGGGTTTATGCCAAACCCAGGTCTACTGCACCCAGAGGCCCTGTCCCCACAGCAGTCCACTGCTGACCCATACCTCCTCAGGAGACCAAAACACAGTTCTGTCTCAGTCTCTGTGGGGTGTCTGGGTCTTGGTACTCAAACAAGGTGTGGTTGAGCCCTCTGAGCCTCTCTGAAAGTTATGAGGTTTATTTCTAAATGCAGTCTCTCTCCTCCTACCATCTTGCTGGGGCTTCCCCTTTGCCCTTGGATGTGGGGTATCTCCTCAAAGTCACTCCAGTGGTGTGTAGCCACTGCTCCAGTGCCATGTAGCCAGCGCTCAAGTGCCTACTGCCTTGCTGGGGCTTTTCTGTACTTGGACGTGTGGTATCTGCTCCCAGTCCCTCCAGTGCATTGCAGCTGCCCTCCAGCACTGAGCAGCAAGCAAGGGGTATCTCCTCACAGTTGATCCAGCATGGTGCAAGTAAAGTCCAATGCTGTGAGAGCAATAATGCATAGAAACCTGGAATGTTAGGTCCATGAATCAAGGCCAATTGGAAGTGGTCAAATAAGAGGTGCCATCGAGTTGAACATTGACATTTTAGGGATTGGTGAACTAAAATGGACTGGAATGAGTGAATTTAACTCAGATGACCATTTTATCTACTAGTGTGGGCAAGAATCCCTTAGAAGAAATGGAGTGGCTATCATAGTCAAGAACAGAGTCTGAAATGGAGTACTTCGAGGCAATCTCAAAAACAACAGAATGAACTCTGTTCATTTCCAATGCAGATCATTCAGTCTCACAGAAATCCAAGTCTATGCCCTGACCAGTAATGCTGAAGAAGCTGAAGTTGAATGGTTCTATGAAGACCTACAAGACTTTCTAGAACTAACATATAGAAAAAGACATCCTTTTCATTATAGGGGACTGGAATGCAAAAGTAGGAAATCAAGAAACACCTGGTGTAACAGGCAAATTTGGCCTTGGAGTACAGAATGAAGCAGGGCAAAGGCTGACGTAGTTTGCAAAAGGAACGCACTGATCGTTGTAAACACCCTCTTCCAACAACACAAGAGAAGACTCTACACATGGACATCACTGGATGGTCAACACTGAAATCAGATTGATTATATTCTTTGCAGCCAAAGATGGAGAAGCTCTATACAGTCAACAAAAACAAGACCTGGAGCTGACTGTGGCTCAGATAATTAACTCCTTATTGCCAAATTTAGACTTAAATTGAAGAAAGTAGAGAAAACCATTAGACAATTCAGGTATGAGTAGAAGTGACAAATAGATTCAAGAGGTTAGATCTGATAGAGTGGCTGAAGAATAAAGGATGGAAGTTCATGACATTGTACAGAGATCAAGACAATCCCCAAGAAAAAGAAATGCAAAAAGTCAAAAAGGTGGTCAGAGGAGGCCTTACAAATAGCTGAAAAAAGAAAAGATGTGAAAGGCAAAAGAGAAGAGGAAAGATATAACCATTTGAATACTGAGTTCCAAAGAACAGCAAGGAGAGATAAGATCAGTGCAAAGAAATAGAGGAAAACAATAGAATGGGAAAGACTAGAGATCTCTTCAAGAAAATTAGAGATACCAAGGGAACTTTTCATGCAAAGATGGGCTACATAAAGTAAAGAAATAATATGGACCTAACAGAAACAGAATATATTAAGAAGAGGTGGCAAGATTACACAGAACTATACAAAAAAAGATCTTTACAAACCAGATAATCAAGATGGTCTGGTCACTCACCTAGAGCCAGACATCGTGGAATGTGAAGTCAAATGGGCCTTAGGAAGCATTACTATGAACAAAGGTGGTGGAGCTGATGGAATTAAAGTTGAGCTTTTCAAAGCCTAAACGATGGTACTGTGAAAGTGATACACTCATATGACAGCAAATTTGGAAAACTCAGCAGTGGCCACAGAACTGTAAAAGGTCAGCTTTCACTCCAATCCCAAAGAAAGGCAATGTCAAAGAATGCTCAAACTACCACACAATTGCACTCATCTCACACGCTAGCAGAATAATGCTCAAAATTCTCCAAGCCAGGCTTCAACTGTGCATGAACTGTGAACTTCCAGATGTTCAAGCTGAATTTAGAAAAGGCAATGAAACCAGAGATCAAACTGGCAAAATCCGTTGGATCATCAAGAAAAAGAACAGAGTGCCAGAAAAATATCTACTTCTCCTTTATTGACTATGCCAAAGCCTTTGACTGTGTAGATCACAACAAACTGTGGAAAATTCTTAAAGAGATGGGAATACCAGACCACCTCACCTGTCTCATGAGTAATTATATGCAGGTCAAGAAGAAACAGTTAGAACTGGGCATGGAATAACAGACTGGTTCCAAATCCGGGAAGGAATATGTCAAGGTTGTATATTGTCACCCTGCTTAATTATCTTATATGCAGAGTACATCATGAGAAATGCTGGAGTGGATGAAACACAAGCTGGAATCAAGATTGCCAGGAGAAATATCAATAAACTCAAATATGCAGATGACACCACGCTTAAAGGCAGAAAGTGAAGAACTGAAAAACCTCTTGATGAAAGTGAAAGAGGAGAGTGAAAAATCTGGCTTAAAACTCAACATTCAAAGAAACGAAGATCATAGCATCTGGTCCTATCACTTCCTGGCAAATACATGGAAAACAATTGAAAAAGTGACAGACATTTTCTTGGCCTCCAAAATCACTGCAGATTGTGTCTGCAGCCATGAAATTAAGAGGCTTGCTCCTTGGAAGAAAAGCTATGACAAATCTAGACAGCACATTAAAAAGCAGAGACATTACTTTGCCAACAAAGGTCCATCTAGTCAAAGCTTTGGTTTTCCCCATATTCCTCTATGGATGTGAGAGTTGGACTGTAAAGAAAGCTGAGCACTGAAGAATTTATGCTTTTGAACTACAGTGCTGGGGAAGACTCTTGAGAGTCCGTTGGACTGCATGGAGACCACATCAGTCAGTCATATATGAAACTAGTCTGAATATTCATTGGAAGGACTGATACTGAGCCTGAAGCTCCAGTCCTTTGGCCACCTGATGTGAAGAAATGACTCATTGGAAAAAAAACCCTGATCATGGTTAAAATTCAACACAGGAAGAAAAGGGAATGACGGAGGATAAATGATTGGATTTCATCACCGGCTTGATGGGTATGAGTTTGAGCAAGCTCCAGGAGTTGGTGATGGACAGGTAGCCTGGCATGCTGCAGTCCATGGGGTTGCAAAGAGTCAGACACGACTGAGCAACTGAACTGAACTGAATATTTTCCCACCCAATCAACAGTGGATTATAGCTCAAATTTATAATTTGCTGCTGTTATTTAAGAAGGCATTATTAGGGAAACCTAAAGGCAGTAGAAGAGAGAAATCCACGGACAGAACTAGAGGTCTTTGAAGCCTCTTATCTATAGGAAACCTTAAATAAGCCCAACTAATAATCAGATCAACATGAAACCTGGCAATTTTGAAATTTACCAGAGCCCTGTGATCCTGTAAAACCATTATTATTAAAGAAACCCACCATCGTTTGTGGTCTGAGAAACAGCAAAGTGTCACTCCTTCCCTGATAACCTAGCTAAGATTTGTAGGTCATCCCCTTGTTTACCTAGAACAATCAAGGCATAGACCCTCCAATTTCACATTGTTTGTCTTATAAATGATTAATTAGCTCAACTGTTTGTCCCAGTGATTTGTGAGAAATGTAACTTGAACAAATTTTAAAGTTTTTGTTCTGTGTATATGGTTCTGAACTTTAACTCACCCCTAAGTTTAAACAAATATTGGGATGCTTAAACAAATAAATGAATCTTGGAACAACACTCCCAAATGGATCCCTCTTGAGAAGGTGTGGACTGTCAGGAAAAACATTTTTGACTCTAGTTTCCTATCACAGCAGCTTATGAACCTAAACATCATATAAACTGTCTGATCATGCCACTGGTTCATGTCACTTTTGCATAAGCAATTCTTTCTAGCCTTGTTAAGTCCTTGTTACAAAAATAAAATTCCTTTCTGGCTGACTAGGAGACACTTTCAGCTTTTGTTCATTATACAGATTGTAATCATCTTTCCAATCAACTCCCTCATTACTTTAGAGCATATTTGTTTTTTATCCAACAAAGCTCAAAATAAAGGACAATTTATAAATCTTAGTCCCTGTCATGGTTAACTTTGTTTGTCAACTTGGCTTAGCCATAGTGCCTGGATATGTGGTCAAATGTGTTAAGTTCATGTAACTACCAGCACAGTCAAGATGCAGAGCTATTTCATCACCAAAAAGGAACTTCTTTGTGCTTCCCTTTTATACTTTCACTACCCCCTGCAACCTGAGAGAGAATGGGAGAATTTAAAGTAGAAGAGTGGAAGGATCTGAGACAAGTCAACTGGATCAAGAACGTAGCTTATCCAACTTTGGGTGCCCTAGAAGCCTTAGAAAAAGTAAGTGACCCGTGAATGTATATTGTTTATTTGTTTCATTTTTAGGGTCATTATTTTTAGAGCAGTTTTAGATTCATGGCAAAATTGTGAGGAAGGTACAGATATCTCCCATATATTCCCTGTGTGCACACAGGTATAGCCTTTTCAACTCTCAATATTTTCTCCAAGATGGAGGACTTGAAGGACATACGTTCAACTTTGCCTGCAAGAACTCCAAAGTTACAACTCGCTGCTGAACAACCATTAATAGGAGAATGTCAGATCCTATCAAAAAAAGATACCACATGTCAAGGTGCAAAGAGGAAGCCCCAGCAAGACGGTAGGAGGGGCGAAATCACATTTAGAATCAAACCGCATACCCTCCAGAGACTTTGTAAGGGCTCAAACAAACCGTGTGCACACCAGGACCCAGAGATCCACAGAGACTGAGACAGAACTGTGTTTGAGTGTCTCCTGCAGAGGTACGGGTCAGCAGTGGACTGCTGTGGGGGCAGGGGCTCTGGGTGCAGTAGACCAGGTTATGGCATAAGCCCTCTTGGAGGAGGTCACCATTAACCCCACCATAGAGCTGCCAGAAGTTACACAAGACTGGGTAAATAGACTCTTGGAGGGCACATACAGAAACTTGTGTGTACCAGGACCCAGGGAAAGGAGCAATGACACTAACAGAGATTGACCCAGACTTGCTTGTGAGTATCCAGGAGGCTCTGGCAGAGGTGTGGTTTGGTGGTGCCCTGCTGGAGGGTTGGGGGCACCGAGTGAAGCAGTGCATGCAAGGGACCTTTTAAAGGAGGTCCCATTATCTTCATTACCTCTAGGATAGTTTGGCCTCAGGCCAAATAACAGGGAGGGAACACAGCCCTTCAGCAGAAAATTGGATTAAAGACTTACTGAGCATGGCCCCTACCATCAGAACAAGACCCAGGTTGCCCGTCAGTGAGTCTCTCCCATTAGGAAGCTTCCATAAGCCTCTTATCCTTCTCCATCAGAGGGCAGACAGAATGAAAACCACAGCCACAGAAAACTAACCAATCTGATCACATGGACCACAGTGTTGTCTAACTCAATTAAACTATGAGCCATGCAATGTAAGGCCACCCAAGGCAGATAGCTCCTGGTGGAGAGCTCTGACAAAACATGATCCACTGGAGAAGGGAATGGCAAATGACTTGATTTTCTTGCCCTCTGAACCCCATGAACAGTATGAAAAAGCAAAATGATAGGACACTGAAAGATGAACTCCCCATGTTTGTAGGTGCCCAATATGTTATTGGAGATCAGTGGAGAAATAACTCCAGAAAGAATGAAGAGATGGCAGGCAAAAATAACAACCAGCTGTGGATTTAATTGGTCATGGAAGTAAAGTCTGATGCTGTAAAGAGCAATATTGCATAAAAACCTGGAATATTAGTTCCATGAATCAAGGCAAACTGGAAGTGGTCAAACAGGAGATGGCAAGACTGAACATCAACATTTTAGGAGTCAGCAAACTAAAATGGACGGAATGGGTGAATTTAACTCAGATGACCATTATATCTACTGCTGTGGGCAAGAATCCCTTAGAAGAAATAGAGTAGCAATCATTGTCAAGAAAAGTGTCAGAAATGCAGTACTTGGATGCAATCTCAAAAACAACGGAATGATCTCTATTCGTTTCCAATACAAACCATTCAATATCACAGTAATCCAAGTCTATGCCCCGACCAGTAATGCTGAAGAAGTTGAATTTCAACGATTCACTAAAGATGTACAAGACATTCTAGAACACCCAAGAAATATACCCTTTTCATTATAGGGGACTGGAATGCACAAGTAGGAAGCCAAGAGATACTTGGAGTAACAGGCAAATTTTGCCTTGGAGTACCAAACGAATCAGGGCAAAGGCTAACAGAGTTTTGCCAAGAGAACTCACTGGTCTTAGTAAACACCGTCTTCCAACAACACAAGAGGAGACTCTACACACGGACATGACCAGATGGTCAATACCGAAACCACATTGATTATATTCTTTGCAGCCAAAGATGGAGAAGCTCTATACAGTCAGCAAAAACAAGACCAGTAGCTGACAGTGCCTCAATTCATGAACTCCTTACTGATAATTCAGGCTTAAATTGCAGAAAATAGAGAAACCACTAGACCATTCAAGCATGACCTAAATCACATCCTTTATGATTATTCAAGGGATTAGATCTGATAAACAGAGTGCCTGAAAAACTATAAACAGAGGTTCACAACACTGTACAGGAGGCAGTGATTCAGACCATCCCCAAGAAAAAGAAATGCAAAAGGCAAAATTATTGTCTGAGGAGGCCTTACAAATAGCTGAAAAAAGAAAAGACGTGAAAGGCAAAGGAGAAAAGGAAAGATATACCCAACTGAATGCAGAGTTAGAAAGAATAGCAGGAAAGATATACCCAACTGAATGCAGAGTTAAAAAGAATAGCAAGGAGAGGTAAGGAAGCTTTCCTCAGTGATCAATGCAAAGAAATATAAGAAAGCAATAGAATGGGAAGGCTAGAGATCTCTTCAAAAAAATAGGAGATAGGAACAGAAAATTTCATGCAAAATGGGCCCAATAAAGGACAGAAGCGGTATGGACCTAACAGAAGTAGAAGATATTAAGAAGAGGTGGCAAGAATACACAGAAGAACTACACAAAATAGATCTTCATGACCCAGATAACCACAATGCTGTGATCACTGACCTAGAGCCAAGCATCCTGAAATGTGAAGTCAAGTGGGTTTTAGGAAGCATCACTATGAACAAAACTGGTGGAGGTGATGGAACTCCAGTTGAGCTATTTCAAAACTTAAAATATGATGCTGTGAAAGTGCTACATTCAATATGCCAGCAGATTTGGAAAACTCATCAAGACCACTGGACTGCAAAAGGTCAGTTTTCATTCCAATCCCAAAGAAAGGAAATGCCAAAGAATGTTTAAACTGCTGCACATTTGCACTCATCTCACATGCTAGCAAAGTAATGTTTAAAATTCTGAAAGACAGGCTTCAACAATACGAGAATGGTGAACTTCCAGATGTACAACCTGGATTTAGAAAAGACAGAGAAACAAGAGATCAAATTGTCAACATCTGCTGGAACATCGCAAAAGCAAGAGAATTCCAGGAAAACATCTACTTCTGCTTTCTTGACTATGCCAAAGCCTTTGGCTGTGTGGATCACAGAAAACTGTAGAAACTTCTTAAAGACATGGGAATACCAACCATGCAGATCAAGAAGCAACAGTTAGAACTGGACATGAAAAAACAGACTGGTTTCAAATTGGAAAAGGAGTACATGAAGGCTGTATATTGTCATCCTGCTTGTTTAACTTATATACAGAGTACATCATAAGAAAAGCCTGGCTGGATGAAGCACAAGCTGGAATTAAGATTGCCAGGAGAAATATCAATAACCTCAGATATGCAGATGACACCACCCTTATGGCAGAAAGTGAAGAAGAACTAAATAGCCTCTTGATGAAAGTGAAAGATGTGAGTGAAAATGTTGGCTTAAAACTCAACATTCAGAAAACTGAGATCATGGCATCTGGTCCCAACACTTCATGGAAAAGAAACTGGTAAGCAATGGAAACAGTGACAGACTTTATCTTTTTGGGCTCCAAAATCACTGCAGATGGTGACTGCAGCCATGGAATTAAAAGAGGCTTGCTCCTTGGAAGAAAAGTTATGACCAACCTAGACAGCATATTAAAAAGCAGAGACTTTGCTTTTCCAATAAAAATCCATCTTGTCAAAGCTACGGTTTTACCAGTAGTCATGTATGGATGTGAGTGTTAGACTATAAAGAAAACTGAGCACGTACAAATTGATGCTTTTGAACTGTGGTGTTGGAGAAGACTCTTGAGAGTCCCTTGGACAGCAAGGAGATCCAACCTGCCTATCCTAAAGGAAATCAGTCCTAAATATTGTGGTGTTGGAGAAGACTCTTGATAGTGCCTTGGGCAGCAAGGAGATCCAACTTGTCTATCCTAAAGGAAACCAGTCCTAAATATTCATTGGAACTATTGAAGGCAGAAGGAGAAGGTGACAATAGAGTGTGAGGTGGTTGGGTGGCATCACCGACTCAATGGACATGAGTCTAAGTAAACCCTAGCAGTTGGTGATGGACAAAGAAGCTTGGTGTGCTGAAGTCCATAGGATCGCAGAGTCAAACGCAATAAGGCAATGGAACTGAAATGATTCTCAACAGCCCCTACAAGTGTGGTACATTTGTTCCAATTGATGAATCTGCATTGGTAGATCATTTTCACACAAATTCTTTAATCCATATTAGGGCTCACTCTTGGTATTGCATAGTCCATGGATTTGGCCTCCTGTATAATGACATATATCCATCATTATAGTATCATACAGACTAATTTCACTGACCTAAAAATTATCTGTGTTCTGCCTATTCATCCCTCCACACCCCTCTGTCACCACTGATCTTTTCACTCTTTAGAATTTTGCTTTTTTTCATAATGCTGTATAGTTGGAATCATACAGCAAGTAGCCTTTTCACATTAGTTTGTTTCACCTAGTAATATGCATTTAAGATTTCCCCACGTCTTTCATGGCTTCATTGCTCATTACTTTTTAGGACTGATTAATATTGCATTATCTGAATGTACCATAGTTTATCCATTCACCTACTGAAGGACCTCTTGGTTGCCTCCAAGTTTTCACAATTATGAATGTCTTTCACAAATATTTGTATATAAATTATTTTCTATGGACTTAAGTTTCAACTTCTTTGGATAAATACCAACCAGCACAATTGCTTGACTGTATGTTAAACATATGCTTGGTTTTGTAAGAAACACAAGACTGTCTTCTAAGGTGGCTGTATTGTGTTGCATTTTCACCTGTAGTGAATAAGACTTTTGGACTCTGGGAGAAGGTGAGGGTGGGATGATTTGAGAGAATAGCATTGAAACATTATTTTACCATATGTGAAATAGATGACCAGTCCAAGTTCGATACATGAAGCAGGGCACTCAGAGCTGGTGCACTGGGACAACCCAGAGGAAAGGGATGGGGAGTTAGGTGGGAGTGGGTTTGGGACAGGGACACAGGTACACCCGTGTTGATTCATGTGAGTATATGGCAAACACCACCACAATATTGTAAAGTAATTAGCTTGAAGTTAAAATAAATTAATTAATTATAAAAAGAGTGCTTATTGTTTTACATCCTTACTTCACATCCTTTGGTGTTGTCAGTGTTTTGGATTTTGGTCATTCTAATAGGTGTGTAATGGTATCTCACTGTTGTGTTATTTTGCATTTCTCTGATGACATATTTCCTGATGTGGAGTATCTTTTCATATTTTTCCCCTTCTATGTATCTTCTTCCAGAGAAGGCAATGGCACCCCACTCCAGTACTCTTGCTTGGAAAATCCCATGGACAGAGGTGCCTGTTAGGCTGCAATCCATGGGGTCGCTAAGAGTCGGACACAACTGAGTGACTTCACTTTCACTTTTCACTTTCATGCATTGGAGAAGGAAATGGCAGCCCACTCCAGTGTTCTTGCCTGGAGAATCCCAGGGACTGGGGAGCCTGGTGGGCTTCCGTCTATGGGGTCGCACAGAGTCGGACACGACTGAAGTGACTTAGCATAGCATAGCATATATCTTCTTCAGCACAGTGTCTGTTAAGATCTTTGATTCATTTTGTATTCAGATTTTTTAAATTTGATTTTTGAGTATTAAGGGTTCTCTGTATGCTTTGGATAACAGTCCTTTATCAAATATGGCTTTTACAAATATTTTCTCCCAATCTGTGGCTTGTCTTCTCATGGTCTGGACATTGCATTTTATAGAACAGAAGTTTTTCAATTTAATGAAGCCCAACTTACCAATTACTTCTTTCAAGGTTCATGAAATATATGTAATATAATATATATAGTCCATAACATCTTATGGGAAAACCTGAATGAATGTTTTGGTCTGTCTCCCTGGGGAATTCTAATTAACATCGTCCAAATTACTTGATATATCATCTACATTTCAACAAAACATTACAAACCACCCTAAAAGGCAAGAACAAAACACAGTCTAACGAGGCTAACAAATCATCACAATAAGATTCAGGTATGATACAGATTTTGGAATTATCAGACAGGGAATTTAAAATAACTTTAATTAAAATGTTAATAGCTCTAATAGAAAAAGTGGATAATGTGCAAGAATAGATAAGCAATGTTGGTAGAAAGATGGAAATGCTAAGAATATGTTAAAAGAAAATGTCAGAAATCCAGCATACTGTAATAGAATGAATAATACCATTGTTGGACACATAAATAAATTGAACAGAGCCAAGGGAAAAATAAAGTCTGACACTGTTTTCCCATCTATTTCCCATGAAATCATGGGACCATATGCCATGATCTTAGTTTTCTGAATGTTGAGCTTCAAGCCAACTTTTTCACTCTCCTCTTTCACTTTCATCAAGAGGCTTTTTAGTTCCTCTTCACTTTCTGCCATAGAAAGCTAATTAAGGATAGCTAAACTAAGAGTCTAAGAAAACTACAATCATGGCATCTGGTCCCAATACTTCATGACAAATAGATGGAAAAACAATGGAAATAGTGACAGCTTTTATTTTGGGAGGCTCAAAAATCACTGCAGATGGTGACTGCAGCCATGAAATGAAAAGACGCCTACTCCTTGGAAGAAATGTTATGACCAACCTAGACAGCATATTAAAAAGCAGAGACATTACTTTGCCAACAAAGATCCATGTAGTAAAAGCTATGTTTTTTCCAGTAGTCATGTATGGATGTGAGAGTTGGACTATAAAGAAACCTGAGTGCCAAGGAACTGATGCTTTGGAATTGTAGTGTTGTTGAAGACTCTTGAGAGTCCCTTGGACAGCAAGAAGATCCAACCAGTCCCTCCTAAAGGAAATCAGTCCTCAGTGTTCATTGGAAAGACTGATGCAGAAGCTGAAACTCCAATTCTTTGGCCACCTGATGCGAAGAACTGACTCTTTGGAAAAGACCCTGATGCTGGGAAAGATTGAAGGAGGAAAGAGAATGGGACCACACAGGATGAGGCGGTTTCATGGCATCACCGACTCAATGGACATGAGTTTGAGTAAACTCCTGGAGTTGGTGATGGACAGGGAGGCCCAGCATGCTGCAGTCCATGGGGTCACAAAGAGTGGAACACGGCTGAGTGACTGAACTGAACTAGTCTATTGTATTACTTAATGTTTGTGTTTCCTTTTTAATTTTCTGTTTGGTTGGTCTATCCATAGGTGTGAGTCGGGTATTAAAGTCTCCCACTATTATTGTGTTACTGTTAATGTCCCCTTTCCTACTTGTTAGCATTTGCCTTATGTATTGAGGTGCTCCTATGTTGAGTGCATATATATTTATAATTGCTATATCTTCTTCTTGGATTGATCCTTTGATCATTGTGTTCTGTCCTTCTTTGTCTCTTTTCACAGCCTTTATTTCAAAGTCAATTTAGTCTGATATTGATTATACAATGGAAGTGAGAAATAGATTTAAGGGCCTAGATCTGATAGATAGAGTGCCTAATGAACTATGGAATGAGGTTCATGACACTGTACAGGAGACAGGGATCAAGACCATCCCCATGGAAAAGAAATGCAAAAAAGCAAATGGCTGTCTGGGGAGACCTTAAAAATAGCTGTGAAAAGAAGAGAAGCGAAAAGCAAAGGAGAAAAGGAAAGATATAAGCATCTGAATGCAGAGTTCCAAAGAATAGCAAGAAGAGATAAGAAAGCCTTCCTCAGCGATCAATGCAAAGAAATAGAGGAAAACAACAGAATGGGAAAGACTAAAGATCTCTTCAAGAAAATTAGAGATACCAAGGTAACATTTCATTCAAAGATGGGCTCGATAAAGGACAGAAATGGTATGGACCTAACAGAAGCAGAAGATATTAAGAAGAAGTGGCAAGAAAACACAGAAGAACTGTACAAAAAAGATCTTCATGACCCAGATAATCACAATGGTGTGATCACTCATCTAGAGCCAGACATCCTGGAATGTGAAGTCAAGTGGGCTTTAGAAAGCATCACTAGGAACAAAGCTAGTGGAGGTGATGGAATTCCAGTTGCACTATTTCAAATCCTGAAAGATGATGCTGTGAAAGCGCTGCACTCAATATGCCAGCAAATTTGGAAAACTCAGCAGTGGCCACAGGATTGGAAATGGTCAGTTTTCATTCCAATCCCAAAGAAAGGCAATGCCAAAGAATGCTCAAACTACCACACAATTGCACTAATCTCCCACACTAGTAAAGTAATGCTCAAAATTCTCCAAGCCAGGCTTCAGCAATACGTGAACTGTGAACTTCCTGATGTTCAAGCTGGTTTTAGAAAAGGCAGAGGAACCAGAGATCAAATTGCCAACATCCACTGGATCATGAAAAAAGCAAGAGAGTTCCAGAAAAACATCTATTTCTGCTTTATTGACATGCCAAAGCCTTTGACTGTGTGTATCATAATAAACTGGAAAATTCTGAAAGAGATGGGAATACCAGACCACCTGACCTGACTCTTGAGAAATCTGTATGCAGGTCAGGAAACAACAGTTAGAACTGGACATGGAACAACAGACTGATTCCAAATAGGAAAAGGAGTACGTCAAGGCTGTATATTGTCACCCTGCTTATTTAACTTATATGCAGAGTACATCATGAGAAATGCAGGACTAGAAGAAACACAAGCTGGAATCAAGATTGCCGGGAGAAATATCAATCACCTCAGATATGCAGATGACACCACCGTTATGGCAGAAAGTGAAGAGGAACTAAAAAGCCTCTTGATGAAAGTGAAAGTGGAGAGTGAAAAAGTTGGCTTAAAACTCAACATTCAGGAAACGAAGATCATGGCATCTGGTCCCATCACTTCATGGGAAATAGATGGGAAACAGTGGAAACAGTGTCAGACTTTATTTTGGGGGGGCTCCAAAATCACTGCAGATGGTGACTGCAGCCATGAAATTAAAAGACGCTTACTCCTTGGAAGGAAAGTTATGACCAACCTAGATAGCATCTTCAAAAGCAGAGACATTACTTTGTCAACAAAGGTCCACCTAGTCAAGGGTATGGTTTTTCCTGTGGTCATGTATGGATGTGAGAGTTGGACTGTGAAGAAGGCTGAGTGCCGAAGAATTGTCGCTTTTGAAGTGTGGTGTTGGAGAAGACTCTTGAGAGTCCCTTGGACTGCAAGGAGATCCAACCAGTCCGTTCTGAAGGAGATCAGCCCTGGGATTTCTTTGGAAGGAATGATGCTAAAGCTGAAACTCCAGTACTTTGGCCACCTCATGGGAAGAGTTGACTCATTGGAAAAGACTCTGATGCTGGGAGGGATTGGGGGCAGGAGGAGAAGGGGACAACAGAGAATGAGATGGCTGGATGGCATCACTGACTCGATGGACGTGAGTCTGAGTGAACTCTGGGAGTTGGTGATGTACAGGGAGGCCTGGCTTGCTGTGATTCATGGGGTCTCAAAGTGTCGGACACGAATGAGCAACTGAACTGAACTGAACGGAACTGAGAGAAAAGAGGAAGAGAGAGAGAAAGGCCAATAGTTTTCAGGTTACATGGAAAACCCATAAAGCCCTTACACAGGACTTTTACCACTCACAAAGGCACAGGACTTCCTCTTGAGGAGGTCTTGAAAGCCTGGGCTGGAAAGTGAGCTTGGCAGGCTTCCACACCCTGAAGAGCTGGCTGTGGAGAAGAGAAGGAACCTCAACCTCCCAGGTTTCAGCACCAAAAATGTAACGTAAGGGAGTTAGAGAAGGCGAGGTTCAGAAAAAGAATGAGACTGGCACTTTACAGGAACAGATCACCTTTAATGAGGCAAGAAGGGGCAGCAGTCACATTAGCGAGCTGCTGCGCTTATCCAAGAAAATAGTAAGTATATATAGGCATGTATGTGGAAAGTTACTGTCTTAAGGCGGCTTGTTCTTCTCCAAGGTTGTTCGGAGTAGTTATCTCTTAAATGGCTTGGGCAAGGAATTTTGGAGATAGACCAGAGGCTGGACCAGCTGGGAGCTGGGCGTAATAAACCTTAATGTCCATTTTTTCCTTCGGGTGAGAGAGTTCTTTGTTTTGCATAGAATGGTGGGGAGGACCTGGAGGAGAGTTTTAACTCCAGGCTATTTTGAGCCATGTAACTTTCCTTCAAAGGGAAAAAGGAAGTTTGCCCCATCCACTCATGTTATCGGCTTCCAAGTTACCTAATTTTCCTGCAACTGTCTTAGGCTGTCGATCTGTAAGCAAGTCTCCTTGTAGATCTGTATAACCACTGTTTCCTCCAGGACCTGTGGTGGAAAAATCTAGTACTGGCCAGCCTATGGGACTGTAATGAGAAGAGAGGGGACCCGGAATTAGCTGTCCAGACCTGCCAGATGAGTAAGTGCAACCTTATGTTATGTGGGGCCACAAATGCTGGGAGGAGGGTAGCACCCATTCCATCAGCTGTAAGATTATTTAACATGGTGTTTAAATGTCTTCCCTGAGTCTCTAAAATAGGAACTTCCAACAATGTCAGGATCACTCCCTGAGCGCTGCTCAGACACTATGTTTATAATGGACGTCTTTAATTAGTCAGTGGCATCTTTTTCTAGTCCACCGTGAGTGCCATTATTACAGACACTGAATTTATTAGAAGGTCACATTTCCAAAAAGCCTGATATTGCCATTTTCACATCAGAGTTCTGATCTGTCTTTTTATCCTTTTGGAAATCACTTGTAATACCAGACAGAAGCAAGCTGGACTGGATGGGACTGTGAAAAACAAACTTCAGGAATCCAGAGACTGTGGAGTGCTGTTTTTTTTTGGTTTTGTTTTTTTTTTTTTTTTCAGGTAGGGGAACAAGGATTTGAATGTAATTTAAAGCCAGCTCTATTTAGGAAAGCGGAGCAAGATGAGGCCTGTACACCAAGTTAGTGGCAGAGAATGATAGTCTGCCAGTCTGTCCCCTCTATAAGTGGGTGGGCATTTACTTTGCAGGGGTCCTGGAGGTGTAGGCTCCATATTATTCAAATAATATGCTGGTCAATACTTCATTAAATATTTACCCTTCCACAGTTCGTCTTTTTTTTTTTTTTTTTGCTTTGCAGATGTTGCTGAGACAATACATCGTGTTTCATTAAAAATAAATTTTAGTATCTGAGTATGACTCTTTCTTACTGTCATCTTTGAGCCTCAATTTCCACATTTGCAAAATGGGAATCACACCTTGCTCTCAGGTGCCGGGAGCCAGAACGGGAGTTCCCACCCATGACAAAGGTCATGCGGAGAGGCCTGATATGCAAAGGCCAGTCAGGACTCGAGGGCCCACTCCCCCAGACCTGCCTGAGCATCTACCCCAAAACCAGAATCTGTTCGTTTTACTATTTCACGACTTTCACCAACTCTTCTGACATTAACGGGGGGCTATCCCCGACCACCTTTCTCTGAAGAAAATCAACTTAGAGCTCTAGTTAATAAGTCTCCTGGGCATAATAGGAGTGTTTCCATTCAAACCCCTCTGATGACTTTCTAGCTTGCCTGACAGGTTTGTTCGGACTTCTGCAGCTATGCATGTGATTGTTCACAGCCTCCCAACCAGAGAGGCACAGGAAGCTTACGATATTCTAATGCAGAGCTCCTCAGAGAGTTAAAATTGTTAGAATAGAACTAGTAGAGGATTTCTTTGTTGAGCTAATGCTTGCTGCCAAGTTTCCATATCCCTTACCTACTGTGTCCCTGGGAGTGTATTGATTAATATAGTTGGTGTATAGAAATGTAAGTAGTAGCTTTAAGGTTTGTAACCTTGGAACCTTGAGTTAATTCTTTTCTTGTTATAGCCCACCATACTTTTTCCCTATAGGAATGCAACTTTATCTAATGCTTTCGGAGGGTGGTGCCTGACTTTAGAATAGTCACCTTTAGAGAAAAATAAGTTTTCTGAAGAAAGGGTCATAAAATGTTAACAGGCCTCCTGGCCAGAAGATGATGTAAATCACCTAAAGCTTTTGTATATGATAAGTTTGCAGAAAGAAAGCCTGGCTTCGATAAGGATCAAGGACTGCTGACCTTGCATGACTCTACCTCCGCCCCCCACCATTATCCTCTATGCACAACTTAAGGTATAAAAACTACTTTGGAAAATAAAGTATGGGCCTTGCTCATCAGGCTTGGTCTCCCCGTGTCGTTCTTTCTTGTTTCCTTTTCTCTACTTTTCTTCTCTGTTCTTCCTTCAGGGTGACTGATCGGAGCGTGGGGGCTCTCTGAGACCACTTACCTGCCTGGGCTTCTAAGACCCAGAGAAGGTGCCTAAGGTGGGGCACCTTCAGCTATTCGAGAGGGCGCCTGCGGCCTCTGTGGTCAGAGCAAGTTCGGTGTCATGAACCTTATTAGTTTCCCATGTAAACCAGTCAGGTCAAGCCTCTGTCTCTTTCTCCTTTTATCTATCCTTTCGCCAATGCCGTCCTCCTGAGGGAATCCCTGGATCCAACCGGGGCTGGACCCCAGCACTCAGGGATATCTATTCTATGGTTTTTCTTGAGTGCTTACCACACAAGAGGTACTGAAGGAATTAGTACACCATTTCCAGAACCCATATATGGGAACAGAACATTGTGGCTTCATTTAGCTCATCTCCCTACCTGTCCAGACCCCATTTCAACCAAACGTTTGTTTCCTTTCACAGGGCCAGCAAATTTCCTCAGATATCACTGGACTTCTCTTTGAAAACCAGCCTCTTTAATCCTGCTATGATGCCAAGAGGCAGCCCAGCAACTCACACCTTGCCTTGCTCTGAGCCACTTTCTTTTCTGGCCATCTATGATGCCTTATGCCAAAGCTGATATGGCTCAGCACCAAGTTCAGGCACCAAGAGGGTGCTTGTTAACTGGCAGTGCAGAAAAGGTCCCCTCCCTTTCATTGTCTGTATCAAGTTACTTCTTTTCTGGGCAGTGGTTAATTTGTTGAAAATCTGTGGAAGAGTTTTCACAATTGGGGTGGGGAGAAAGCACTAAATAGAAATATGAACTCTTATAAGATGCATTCAAAGACACTTCTAACCTCTAGGTTCATAGAAACCTCGGGCTCCTCTGTTGCTTTATTAGCACAGGTTTTATCCATAAGGTGGCATCATAGAACCTGAATTTCATTCACCAAAGGTTAAAATAAAATCCACATTTCTTTGTGATTGGAAACTAAAGTGTGAGTATAGTCTTTAGAGGGCATGTTGACATTTTAAAGACTTTTTGTTTATCCCTGTAATTGGTGAAATTACTTTAAAGCTGTGAAAGAGGGGGTCATAATAATTTCCTACCCAGTGAAAACCTGAGGCCTGAGATACTTAGAAAAACCTATCCTGAGCCCATATTCTTTCACCAAGTGACATGATGATGATCAAAGCTGGCTTATTTCCTAGTCAAAACAATTGTGAAACTTAAGAATAACTGTGATGCCTTCTTCCCCTTCCATACACACTTATTCCCACTGCCCATCATAGTCATCTTGGCTGACTTCTTTAGAGGCAGGGGTCAAGAAAACCTAAATGAATGGTTTAATAGGTAAATCTGCTATGTATTGGCACTTAAAAATAAGTCACAAGGTTGAGGATTCCAAAAAGATGACTCTCCAATTGGTGACAGTTTCACACATCAGGGCTCTCATGGAAAGCGAAGGTAATCCTCCACTGAATTTGAGATGGAATCTGGCTTGCTGGTTCTTTCCCAGAAATTCATTCCTAGGCCAGCCATGTCACTTAGGCTCATGAGACTATACTTCAATGAATGTCTACTCATTTGTGGGAATGTTAATGTTCTATAAATTCTTGGTGCAAAGTATTCCGTTGGATACATACCACAAGTGGGATTGCTGGACTAGATGATAGTTCTGTTTTTAATTTTTTGAGGCACTTTCATACTGTTTTCCATAGTAGCTGTACCAATTTAATCTTGAACTAAATGAGTTTCATGAGTGGTTCTCAGGCCACTTTTGATTGTCGGTTCTTTTCAGGAGAAGTACTGTAGAGATTAAAGGGTCAAAGCGGGAAGGACTTCCCTGATCAGGAAAGATGGAATGACTAACAATGTGTGGACCTTCGTTGGGGTGCCTAAAGCCTAGAGGTGGGGAAGGGGCTGGGAAGAGTGAGCCTCTATAGAGCTGTTCTCAGAGCACAAGGAGAAAGCTGGACAGGAGGACATAGGCCCTCAATGTGAAAGGTGTATTGGACTTTCTGTGGTCAAAAGTGTCTCCTACCTATTTCTCAATCCCTGGTATTGTCTGGGATCATTGTAGCAAGGGTACTGAAAATATAGTGCACATCACTGAGTGTGACATGAGAGTGGATTACTTTCTGACAAAGGTGAGACTTTCATGATGAAGGCTTTACCCTATGCTACAGCATTCCCCAGAATTTTGGACTTCACTATTAGAGATGTTCTTGTGTTCCTGCTTCAGTCTGTGTACTGCCTTAGGCTGTGAAAAGCGACTCAAGAAATGTGGCCTTTCCCCTTCCTATACTGTGGCCTAGAGCAGTAATCTGAGGGAGTCTCCTGGGAGGTGCCCACTGATGTTGACTACACTTGGTTGAGTGGTCTCACTCAACTCTTCTATTGAGACTGCCTGTGGCTGTAAAGAGGCAAATGAAACTGAGTTGCTGTTGCTGGTGCTTCACTCTTCCTTCAACACTCACACATCCCAGGTGCCTTAGTAAAGTCCTAAAGAAGGCGTATATTGGCCAATGAGCCTGGATGTGCAGGAACCTCCTGAGTCAGGTACTCCAGCTGGAGGATCAAGCCCTTGTATTCCTCTTGCTGAAGAGGGCTACACACCCAGGCTGTAGCTGTCTCCCCCCTCTCCTCCCGCCCCGTGTATCTGCTAGAAATCCTTTCTGCTTGATGGTGGCTCCTCTTCCATTTGGTCCTTCCTGTTTGTGGGGGTGACACTGCCTCAAGGGGGCCTTCTATGCGCTCTCAAAGAATAAGGTGTTGTTGTTACAACAGTGGAGGGACAGTTATGCATTGTTTGTGATGGTGTGCTACTGGAGTGGTGGAGATGAAAGGGGAGCTCAATCTGGGGAGGGAAAAGGTCCAATGGTTTCCCTATTTCAGGCTTTTGCTTGCTCTTGATTAGGGAAATTTGGGCCCAGCAGGGCTTTGAGGAGGAGGCTCTGAGAGTATAAGGAAAGACTGACAGTGGGGAGGACAAATGTCTTTGGTGTGGTGATTGTGGTGGACATTGTGGGTTCAGGGCTCTTTCTCCTGTCTCCTTCCTCCATTCTTGTGCCCTTCCTTTAGGCTAGCATAGCTGAGAGACAGAAAATAACAATGCACCCTGATGGATATAAGAAAATATGGCTTTCTTATAAACTAGGACATTTATTATGGGATCAGGACTGGTTTCCATTTTCCCAAGAGAATTGTGATTTTGTCTGCAAGTGAAGGCTTTGCTGTCTCTTCCTTGTTCTGTTGTCTAGACCTGTGAAAAATGGCTGTTGTGGAAGGGGAGCTCTTTTCCCTGCTGTACTGTTACACAGTATATAATCTAAGGGAGTTCTGAGAAGGAACTGCTATTGCTTACAGTTCTTTTTTTTTTCTCCAGAGATATTTTTCATCTTTTTCCTGTAGCTTTATGGGCTCTTGGTCACTACTTTTGCTGCCAGATCCCTGAAGGAAAACACTTGGTTTATCAAATTACCAAGAGGCTTATTTAACTTATAGAAAAGATTTGCATACATTGCAGAGAGTCAGAAATGGCAACCCACTCCAGTATTCCTGCCTGGAGAATCCCAGGGACAAAGGAGCCTGGTGGGCTGCCATCTATGGGGTTGCAAGGAGTCAGACATGACTGAGGTGACTTACGAGCAGCAGAGTCAGACAAAGAACTGACACATATTCCAAAGTTTTTTAGGAAAGGCAAGAAAGAAGGCCTTATCCCTTTTCAATATGAGCAATTTAATTGTCCTTATTTTAGTTTCCCTTACAATATGCTCTGGTGAGATACCAGGTCCCCTGAGTATCTGCATCCTCCCTCCAAGTGCTAATTGTAAAGTCCTGGCCATAATCAGACCTGTGCAGAGAACTTCCTCATGAGGAATTTGTGAAAACAGCACCTGAAGGATAAGTACAAAGTGTGAGTGACTTCTTATCGTCTAGCTGCTTTTTAACCCATACATATGTCCTCAGTGGGGATTCTCTGTGATCAATAGGATCAATGGGGATGAGAATTAAAACTACAAACCTTGTTTAGAGATGGTTTAAATCACTCTGCTGATGTCAGCAGTCGGTTGGCAAGTGGAGCTGAACTTCATCTCTCACCGTCCCTTTCTCAAGTACTCTGAAGGAGCAGAGATTTGATCTCTGATTGGTGGAGGTCTGATTTCTGTGTCTTGTGGTGCACAGGACCTGCTAGAATACTTGGTAGGAGGCAAGGACTCAGATCCTGCAGAGTTTTAGTTATGGAATTTTAGTGTGCAGTTCTTTCAGAAAGAGTGGACAGAATGAGCAAAATATGTGCATTCCTATACAATTTGAATGGTCTCTTCATCCCTCTGGACTTGAATTTGCCCTCCCAGTCTACTATGCTGACTCCAGCACACACACAAAATGGGTTACTGAGCGTTGCCTGCCAGGCCACCTCACAGTTTAGATTTGGGTTGGCTTTCTGAGCTTCCTTCACCTCTCCTTATTCATGTGCAAGCCTACTGTACTACTTCTTATCAGTTTTGGAAAAGAACAGCAGTGAGCTCACTTCAGTGAATCCTAAGAAGATTCACTGGTTTACTCAGCTTCTCCCCATCAGTCAGACAGAGTACCTTCCAGAATGCTGAAAGGCCTGTTGTAGATTTTCCTCTAGTAGATTGTCAGAGTACTGAGCTACAGGATATAGGATATAGTCAAAGTCAGGAACCAAGCACCTGTGCATCTCCTCCAGACCCCAGGACTGACGTGTACTGAAAATGCTGAAGGTTGATCTTATTCCATCATGTTTTTTTTTTTTTTTTTTTTTACCAAGTAATAATAATAAATTATGAAGGTGGAATTTAACTTCAGAGTGTATAGGTGTATTTATGGTATAGATTATGGAGATGCTTTATGGATGTATAATCTCCAGACTCATTAGATTGTATACATTAAATGTGTACATTTTTTAGTATGTCAGTCATTCCTCATACCTCAATAAAGGGGTTTAAAAATAAAAAAAAAAGACCCTTCCATGATCACAAATGAGTGCCCCCCCTCAAGTGTTTTTAGATTTTAGAACTGAGAGGGAAGAATGTTTCTCCTTGGGGAAATGGGTGGTGCCATTTACGGCTTCTGTATTATGGTTTTGCCTTGGTTTTTCTATGTAAACTTGGTGTTTGTATTGGTGGAATGTAAGGTTAGCCTTTAGTCTGCAGGATTTTGAATTTCATAGAAAAACAGCAGTTCTGCAGAATTCATTAACTTCACGCGGAGGACTTTGCCTCAAAGAGTGACCCTGTGACATCAGTGAGTTGTCATTTGACCAGAAATTGACTTTTGGGTATCGTGCCTTTGGGAATGGCTTGGACTTTGGGTTGTTTTCATTTTTTATAATATTTGCTTTTGTGCTTACTCAAGAAATCTTTAAAAATATTGTACCCATGGGGACATGTCAAAGTGCATGTGTGCTGTATTTGTATTCCACAGGGTGGAAGGCCCTGTCTCAGGCTCGTTGGTCTCTCTAGCAGGCCTCTTTTCTCTGAGACCTTCCCACAGCCTTCTATTTTCTGTGTCACTGAGTTTCCTGGCCATAGCTACTTCGTTTGGTACACTTTTCATCTTATCCTAGTGGAGCCAATAATATTTTTGTTATAGTTTGGGACTAGACCCACAAGAATGAGTGAGAGCCTATAAAGGTTCACTAGTAACTTTTTACTGCACAGAATATAAAAAGACATACTGTTTGGACTTCCCCAGCAGTCCAGTGGTTAAGACTCCGTGCTTCCAATATGGGGGGGGGGGGCGGTTTCAATCCCTGGCAGGGGAACTAAGATCCCGCATGCTGCATGGCATGGCCAAAAAAAAAAAAAAAAAAAGACATACTGGTGAGTTTCCCTGAGCTAGCCTCATTTCTGTGTCTTTAAAAAGTATTTGTTGCCTAAGTTTCTTGTACTTTGTTAAATATTTGTGTTCTTCCAATAAAATTCATTTGCTTCAGAAGGCCTCACTTTCATGTTTTTCTTACTCTCAATGAGCACCAGCATGATCAAGAAAGCTGCAGCTCTGTTATGTGCATTGTCACCTGAACCGGGGCAGAGCTTTAAGCTCTGGAGTCTGATGGCTTAAGAACAGGAGCTGGTGGCAAGAGGATGGGGTCTCCAGGCCATGCTAAAAGTTCCCTCTTTGTTAAGCTCTCCCCTTTGTTTAGGGAAGTATTCCCCTTAATGTTACTCAGTCATGTCCAACTCTGTGTGACCCCATGGACTGTAGCCCGCCAGGCTCCTCTGTCCATGGAATTCTCCAGGCAAGAATACAGGAGTGGGTTGTCATTCCCTTCTCCAGGGGATCTTCCTAACCCAGGGATCGAACCCTGGTCTCCTGCATTGCAGGCAGATTCTTTACCATGCGAGCCACCTGGGAAGCTTGATCCCCTAAAGGTAGCAAGTAATCTAGTGCCTCCCTATGAGAAGCAATACTTTTAGCCACTTCATAAAGGCCATGAATGCATATTTGAAGATCGGGGAGAAATCTTCTGATACTCCCAAGCGCAAGTAAAGGTAGAGTGAACAGCATGACTTTATAGAAGATTAGTTCAGAAGTCAGTAGGACCAAACTAGAAGCAGCAAGTACACAATTAATTCCGCTGAAGCCTGCATTAGAATCTCAGTCCGTTGAGCCTGAGACCTCTTTTATTACACCACACCACTAGGTCTTATAAAGACTTTGTAATAGTGGAATTAAATTAGCTAAGTGGGTAGAATTTTTTGGCATTTTTTATTCTTTAAACATATCAATACACTTTTCAGTTCTCACTGGAATTAGACATGCAATTAACTGAAATTGCATGTCCTACGCATAACTTCAGTTCAGTTTAGTCGCTCAGTCATGTCCAACTCTTTGTGATCCCATGAATCCCAGCATGCCAGGCCTCCCTGTCCATCACCAGCTCCAGGAGTTTACCCAAACCCATGTCCATCGAGTAGGTGATGCCATCTAACCATCTCATCCTCTGCTGCCCCCTTCTCCTACTGCCCTCAATCTTTCCCAGCATCAGGCTCTTCTCATGAGGTGGCCAAAGTATTGGAGTTCCATCTTCAACATCAGTCCCTCCAATGAACATCCAGGATTGATCTTTTTTAGGATGGACTGGTTGGATCTCCTTGCAGTCCAAGGGACTCTCAAGAGTATTCTCCAACACCACAGTTCAAAAGCGACAATTCTTCGGCGCTCAGATTTCTTCACAGTCCAACTCTCACGTCCATACATGACCTCTGGAAAAGCCATAGCCTTGACTAGACGGACCTTTGTTGGCAAAGTAATGTCTCTGCCTTTGAATATGCTATCTAGGTTGGTCATAACTTTCCTTCCAAGGAGTAAGTGTCTTTCAATTTCATGGCTGCAATCACTATCTGCAGTGATTTGGGAACCCCCAAAAATAAAGTCTGACATTGTTTCCACTGTTTTCCCATCTGTTTCCCATGAAGTGATGGGACAAGATGCCATGATCTTAGTTTTCTGAATGTTGAGATTCAAGCCAACTTTTTCACTCTCCTCTTTCACTTTCATCAAGAGGCTTTTTAGTTCCTCTTCACTTTATGCCTTATAACTTACCATGGTTTAAACATTTCAGCAGGGACTTCCCCGGTGGTTCAGTGGCTGAGACTCCATGCTTCCAAAGCAGGTACCCAAGTTCGATCTCTGCTTGGGAAACTAGATTCCACATGCTACAAGTAAGACCCAGCACAGCCAAATAAATAAATATTTAAAAAATTTTCCAAACAAATAGCCTTATTGGTCAGTAATCCCCTCTTCACCCCCACAGGAAAGGAGAGTGAGACTGGCAGTCTGTTCTGCCTGTAGATCTTCAGGGTGGCTGGGTGCCTTTCTCTTCCTGGGATTTCAAAAAGATCATGGGCTGAAGGAGGCAGCAATTCTGTTCTTGCCATTCAGTCTAGAGGGCCCCAAGCTTCAATCTCTCATTTCCTACCCAAGAGGTTCATCAAGATGCAGAGATCAGATCACTTCTCTTTTTCTCCAATTGCAGCTGGAATTTTATATCCTTTTTATTATCCTCTCATGCTACAGAATGAGTCTCACATAAGACTGCAAGCCATCTCCCATTGGCCCTATTTCAGGTCAGTGGGTATGATTTTACCTGAAGCATTTGTATTTAGACTGCCAAACACCATGAAATCCCACTACCATTCTGATCTTAATTTACACTCCCAAGCCTCACCAGAAGCGCTTTCCATGGAGGCGGGCCCAGGGCAGGGGTGGGCAGGCCCTGCCCTCAAGAGTAGATGGTTGCTAGTGTGCATATTCAAAAGCAGAGACATTACTTTGCCAATAAAGGTTCGTCTAGTCAAGGCTATGGTTTTTCCTGTGGTCATGTATGGATGTGAGAGTTGGACTGTGAAGAAGGCTGAGTGCCGAAGAATTGTCGCTTTTGAAGTGTGGTGTTGGAGAAGACTCTTGAGAGTCCCTTGGACTGCAAGGAGATCCAACCAGTCCATTCTGAAGGAGATCAGCCCTGGGATTTCTTTGGAAGGAATGATGCTAAAGCTGAAACTCCAGTACTTTGGCCACCTCATGGGAAGAGTTGACTCATTGGAAAAGACTCTGATGCTGGGAGGGATTGGGGGCAGGAGGAGAAGGGGACAACAGAGAATGAGATGGCTGGATGGCATCACTGACTTGATGGACGTGAGTCTGAGTGAACTCTGGGAGTTGGTGATGGACAGGGAGGCCTGGCGTGCTGTGATTCATGGGGTCTCAAAGAGTCGGACACGACTGAGCGACTGATCTGATCTGAGTGTGCAGGTGCAATATGGAGGCAGAGCTAGGGCTGGAGGGGGTGGGGGAAGAGGGTTGGGGAGGGGTGGAGCTAATGGCCATAAGGAGGTGGGGTCAGAAATGAGGGGCACAGCCTAGGTTGCCCCAGGTGGGTGGTGGGTGAGGGGAAGGGGCCAGGAGCCAGGTGAGGAACCCAGGACTCTGCATCTTACAGAATGGGGATGAGGCCCGCTAAACTTGGAGCAGAAGAGTCAGCCAGGTGCCCACCCTCCCTGCCCAGCCCGCTACTCACTTGTCCTTCTGAGTTCCTTGGCTTGCATGAGGTTCTGTGAACACATTTTCCTGCTTATTCATGCATCTCTCAGACAGATTATTGGCCCCTATGCTGCAGATATTGCCTGCAATATTAATCATAAAGCCCCAAATACTAATCCAGAGCAGCATGTTCAAAGAGTGCACCATTACCAGGGAATGTAAGGAAGGTTGAATGCTAAGAAATCGCTCAATTTTCTATATTAAAAGACTGAAAGAAAATAATCATCTGGTCATCTGCATCAGCTTTGAAAAGATAAAAATCAAGGGTTATCTGATATTAGCAGAGGCATTTGCTTTTAGTCTATTACCAATACCAGAAAATCAAATTACCACTCAGATCATTAAGTTACTTTCTCTGATATCATCATCACATGTATGTACATAATTCACTGTTTACTTAGGGCAATGACACTCCAATTTCTTTCACAAATCATGTGTTTTTAAGAGACAGTGCTACAGGTCAACCTCTCTGGATAGCCACAACAGCTCAACCCAAAGAGGATGTGACTCTTGTTCCAGATGAAAATATGTAATTAACTAACCTGTTTGGAGTTGGGATTTTAGTTGAACTCTTACTTAATATATTGCATATATATCAGAACATTTAAGGGAATCTTAGTTTTATGGATTTTATAAGTTTACTTTTTAAAATAAATAGATTTAGTATCCATGAAGGTTTTACTCACTGACTGCTTTTTTCCCCCTCCCAAATCTGTTCTTCCTCTGCCTTCTTCCCCTTGATAGATGAAAGTTCTTTTCTTCCTATTGCTTATGCCAAGTACCTTGGCATTCTCCTTGATGCCTCTGTTTCTTCCATGTCCCACACTAACTCCATCAGCAAATCCTCAGCTCTGCCTTCAACATATAACCAAAGGGCTGCACATCCAGGGACAGGAGGAATTGCTGTGGCTTTTTTTTCAGTCAATCTACCACAGTCTGTATGTGGAAATATGAGCCAATACCTAGAAGCAGAGTCCCATAAGCAGAATATGGACTCATAAAAAGACATGAGCTAATATATAGACGCAAAGTCAGTATGTAAGGAATGTGCTTACTCAAGGTGTATGAATCCCTTCTAATCCCCTAGGGTGAGCACAGAATCAAAAATGGGTGTAAAGGAAACATCTGTGGATTTGCAAGGGGTTAGAAGTTCAGCTCAGTGTTCTCTCTCCATATCCTAAGAGGAGTAGAAAATAAAAGGAATCTCCTTTCTACCTCCAGGAGAGTGGGGGAGAAAATAAGCATATAGCCCACAACTTGAATGTTGTGCAAAGTTCAGATGCAAGATTACAGTTTTAGACTACTGTTTGGGATCAATAAAACTTTGTGATTGATGCAAGAAATTTTCACAACTGAGCTATGGGGAAGTCATTCTGACTTATATGTGACTTAGCTTGAACTTTATATTAACCAGAACAACCTGTCTTATGACCTGTTTATCATGCAGTGTTCATCTGCTTTAGCCATTAAGAAAAGAATTCATTATCCAGAAGTAAAGTATGTCCACTTTGAAGGTAGGGATAAGTGCTATCCTCTCTTATGATGCTTGTGCTAGTATTCCTTTAAAGATAAATTTTCCTTCCCAGATACCAAGGTCCTGCTAATTCACTCTGTACATGCTAATCCCTTTTGAAATCTTGAAGGAATGTACCCCTGCATGTTTCTGTTTGATGGTTCTTTGTTCTGAAAAGATATAAAACCGTGATGAAAACCATGCTTCTCCAGCACAGCTTCTGAGCGTTACTGATAAGTTGTTCCCTAGGCTATAGCCCTCAGTTTGGTTCAAATAAAACTCTTTTCTATTTTTATTCCTGTTACAGATCATTTATTGGTTATTTGTATTGACATGATGATAAATAAGGCGTGGCTTTTCACCATCTGAGTTAGAAGTGGTAAGGTGATATAGACTAGTGTTCTGAGCAGGTTCAGAATATTGGTTCTTATTTTGGTTCCAGTATTAATAGAAAGGACAATCTCCCCTCCCCCACCCCCAAAGGATTTGTCATCATGGTAATACTTTGTTCTTTGGCAATATCTTTCATTGGAGGCACTAAGAACACTTATAAAATACACCTCTGTGAGGTTATCTATACTATTTTCCCACCAGAAATTCCTTCATATTGTGAACAATGATTCATCAAAACAAAATGGTTCACTGAGAATCTTAGGATATAGACTTGGAGTGGCCTTGGATATCTTCTAGTGCTGTTGCCTGACTTGTGTAACCACTCTTCGCCCCAAATTAGTCTTTTCAAGACTTAACTCTAATTTTATTATATTTGAAGATAGGAAGTTTTTGAGATAAATTTAAAAGAGGTCATGGGTGGGGAGTCTTAATCCAACAGGGCTTATAAGAAGAGGGAGAGAGAGAAAGATCTCTTTCTGCCCACACACACTGAGGAAAGGCCATGTGAGGACATAGGGAGAAGGCAATGGTATGCTGGCGCCTTAATCTTGGAGTTAACAGCCTCCAAATTTGTGAGAAATAGATTTCTGTAGTTTAAGCTACCTACTCTATGATACTTTGTTTTGACAATCTGAGCTAAGACACCTACTCTAGGATTTTCTTAACTGTGATCTGGAAAATGCTGTTGTGCCTGGACTGTTAGTAGGTGTTGGTTCTATGGTCAAATGCTTTTGAGAATGTTGCATAATGTTAACATCTATTGATAGTTCACAACTTACATTAGACTGTTAAAGGCTTTCAGAGCCCTAGAGTGAGGAAACCTGGTTACCATTGTAGGACGAGCACCTTTTAACATCTACATCCCAGATTTCCTACATGGGGCCTATGGAAGCCCTGATGGATTGTTTTTATTCTTGTTTCACACCTGTCCGGGCATTGACTTTGCTAACTCCACACCTACTGAACCAGAATACCTGAGGGAAGAGTTCCCCAAATTATGAATGACTAAAAGCATACAGATTTTTGTGGAGCTGAGTTTGAGAACTACTATTTAAGGACAACACTCTCATGTTATAGGCAAGGAAATTAAGATTCTTGTAGGGAAATTGCTTGCCCAAGTGTGAGCACAGAGCAAATATTTGGACCATCTTCTCCTCCACTATAAATAACCCCTGAGGTTTTTGATATTTCTCCCAGCAATCATGATGCCAGCTTGTGCTTCGTCCAGCCCGGCATTTTGCATGATGTACTCTGCCTATAAGTTGAATAAGCAGAGTGATAATATACAGCCTTGACATACTCCATTCCCAATTTTGAACCAGTCTGTGTTCCATGTCTGTTGCTTCTTGATCTGCATACAGATTTCTGTCTAACTGTTGCTTCTTGACCTGCATACAGATTTCTCAGGAGGCAGGTAAGGTGGTCTGGTATTCCCATCTCTTGAAGAATTTTCCACATTTTGTTGTGATCCACGCAGTGAAAGTCATTGGCATAGTCAATAAAGCAGAAGTAGATGTTTTTCTGGAACTCTCTTGCTTTTCTGATGATCTGACAGATGTTAGCAATTTAATCTCTAGTTCCTCTGCCTTTTCTAAATCCATCTTGAACTTCTGGAAGTTCATGGTTCATGTACTGTTCAAGCCTGTCTTGGAGAATCTTGAGCATTACTCTGCTAGTGTGTGAGATGAGTACAATTGTGCAATAGTTTGAAGATTCTTTGGCATTACCTTTCTTTGGGATGGGAATCAAACTGACCTTTTCCAGTCCTGTAGCCACTGCTGAGTTTTCCAAATTTGCTGGCATACTGAGTGCAGCACTTTCACACCATCATCTTTTAGGATTTGAAATAGCTCAGCTGGAATTCTATCACCTCCACTAGCTTTGTTCATAGTGATGCTTCCTAAGGTCCACTTGACTTTGCATTCCACCATGTCTGGCTCTAAATGAGTGATCACACAATCATAGTTATATGGGTCATTAAGCTCTCTTTGTATAGTTTTTCTGTGTATTCTTGCCACCTCTTTTTAATATCTTCTGCTTCTGTTAGGCCCCTACCATTTCTGTCCTTTATTGTGCCCATCTTTGCATGAAATGTTCCCTTGGTATCTCTAATTTTCTTGAATAGATCTCTAGTCTTTCCCGTTCAATTGTTATCTATTGTAACTGTGTGCCAATTCCTTATAATCAATCTCTTTCTGAATCTTTTTCAGTCTCTGTCTCTCTCTCTCTTTACACACACACACACACACACACACACACACCACATAGTACATCTTATTAGTTCTTTTGCTATGGAGGACTCTGACTAATACAAATGTTGTATTTTATATTTCTTTTAAAATAGATAAGTGCCTTTTATTTTTGTCTTCAATATTTAGCTGAATGTAATGCTGTATCAATTATCTGATTAAGTTCATTCCTAGTCTTCATTTATAAGATATTTAAGAATCTTTCTTCATGATATTTTTATTGTTCCTCATCCCCTCATGAATGATGTGCAAGTGACTGTTTTCCTGCATTCTGAATGTTAGATTTTTCAACCTTCAATCAGAAACCTTATCATGAAAAATAGTGTTTTAATTTATTTAATATGTTCTGCTTCTGTTAGGTCCATATCGTTTCTGTCCTTTATTGTGCCCACCTTTGGGTGAAATATTCCCTGGGTATCTCTAGGTTTCCTGAAAAGATCTCTAGTCTTTCCTATTCTATTCTTCTCCTCTGTTTCTTCACATTGATCACTTAAGAAGACTTTCTTATCTGTCCTTGCTATTCTTTGGAGCTCTGCATTCAAGTGGGTATATTTTTCCTTTTCTTCTTTGCCCTTAGTTTCTCTTCTTTGCTCAGCTATTTTTAAGGACTGCTCAGACAACTATTTTGCCTTTTTGTATTTCTTTTTCTTGGTGATGGTCTTGATCACTGCCTCCCATACAATGGCACAAACCTCCATCCCTAGTTCTTCAGGCAGTCTATCAGATCTAATCCCTTGAAAATATTTGTCCCTTCCACTGTATAATCATAAGGGATTTTATTTCAGTTCAGTTCAGTTCAGTCGCTCAGTCATGTCTGACTATTTGGGACCCCATGAACTGCAGCACACCAGGCCTCCCTGTATAGCCCCAGCTCCCGGAGTTTACCCAAACTCATGTCCATTGATTCTGTGATGCCATCAAACCATCTCATCCTCTGTCATCCCCTTCTCCTCTTGCTCTCAATCTTTCCCAGCATCAGGGTCTTTTCAAATGAGTCAGCTCTTTGCATCAGGTGGCCAAAGTATTGGGGTTTCATCTTCCACATCAGTCCTTCCAATGAACACCCAGGTCTGATCTGCTTTAGGTTGGACTGGTTGGATCTCCTTGCAGTCCAAGGGATGCAAAAGAGTCTTCTCCAACACCATAGTTCAAAAGCATCAATTCTTCTGCGCTCAGCTTTCTTTATAGTCCAACTCTCACACCCATACGACTACTGGAAAAACCATAGCCTTGACTAGATGGACCATTGCTGGCAAAGTAATGTCTCTGCTTTCTAATACACTTTCTAGGTTGGTCAAAACTTTCCTTCCAAGGAGTAAGCGTCTTTTAATTTCATGGCTGCAATCACCATCTGCAGTAGTTTTGGAGCCAATAAATAAATAAATAAATAAATAAAATCAGCCACTGTTTCCCATCTATTTTCCATGAAGTGATTTAGGTCATAGCTGAATGGTCTAGTTGTTTTCCCTACTTTCTTCAATTTAAGTCTGAATTTGGCAATAAGGAGTTCATGATCTGAGCCACAGTCAGTTTCCATTCTTGTTTTTGCTGATGGTATAGAGCTTCTCCTGGAGAAGGCAATGGCACCCCACTCCAGTACTCTTGCCCAGAAAATCCCATGGATGAAGGAGCCTGGTAGGCTGCAGTCCATGGGGTCGCGAAGAGTCAGACACGACTGAACGACTTCACTTTCACTTTTCACTTTCATGCATTGGAGGAGGAAATGGCAACCCACTCCAGTATTCTTGCTTGGAGAATCCCAGGGATGGGGGATCCTGGTGGGCTGCCATCTTTGGGGTCACACAGAGTTGGACATTACTGAAGCGACTTAGCAGCAACAGCAGCAGCATAAAGCTTCTCCATCTTCAGCTGCAAAGAATATAATCAACCTGATTTCAGTATTGACCATCTGGTGATGTCCATGTGTAGAGTCGTCTCTTGTGTTGTTGGAAGAGTATGTTTGCTATGAGCAGTGCATTCTCTCAGCAAAGATTGCTGGGAGAAATATCGATAACCTCAGATATGAAAATGTCACCACCGTTATGGCAGAAAGCAAAAAGGAACTAAAAAGCCTCTTGATGAATGTGAAAGAGGAAAGTGAAAAAGCTGACCTAAAACACAACATTCAGAAAACTAAGATCATGGCATCCAGTGCCATCACTTCATGGAAAATACATGGGGAAACAATGGACACAGTGACAGACTTTATTTTCTTGGGCTCCAAAATCACTGCAGATGGTGACTGCAGCCATGAAATTAAAAGACATTTGCTCCTTAGAAGAAAAGCTATGACCAACCTAGACAGCATATTAAAAAGCAGAGACATTTTGCTGACAAAGTTACATCTATCAAAGCTATGGCTTTTCCCTGGTCATGTATGCACGTGAGAGTTGGCCCATAAAGAAAGCTGAGCAAAGAATTGATGTGTTTGAACTGTGGTGTTGGAGAAGACTGTTGAGAGTCCCTTGGACTGCAAGGAGATCCAACCAGTCAATCCAAAAGGTAATCAGTCCTGAATATTCATTGGAAGGACTGATGCTGAAGCTGAAACTCCAATCTTTTGGCCACCTGATGCGAAGAACAGAGTCATTGGAAAAGACCCTGATGCTGGGAAAGATTGAACCCAGGAGAAGAAGGGGATGACAGAGGATGAGGTGGTTGGATGGCATTACTGACTCAATGGACATGATTTGGATATGTCCCAGGAGTTGGTGATGGACAGGGAAGCCTGGTGTGCTGCAGTGCATGGGCTTTCACAGCATCAGACACTATTGAGAGACTGAACTGAACTGAACTGAACTAAACTGATAAATAACCCCTATGTGGCAGTCTATGTCTTCATTTTAGTCTGTGCCTGCACAGGTGGAGAAGTTGAATGACTTTGAATCTTGACATACAACAGTTCTGTCAAGTGAGTGTCATGAATTAGTGCCACGGATGAAGCATCTGCTGGGTTGCTTATGTGTCTTCCTCACAGGCCAGGTCTACGACCTGGGAAGAGGAGAACTTAAGCAAAGGGAAGTCTAGATTAGGAAAAGAGAGGTGAGGGGTACCTTTCCTGTAGAGCTCACTCTGCCCACAGTGCCATATCCTAAATCTTGAGATGGGCAGAGATATATGTCAGGCTGAGACAGCTAGTTTTCCCAAGCCATCCCTCTGTTGATATATTATTTTAAAATGCATATTTTAAAAATATATCTGATGACAGGTCATTTAGAGAGATGCCTCTTGAAAGTCTGTCATTTTGATATCTCTTTTTCTTGTCCCTGCTACTCTTCATTAGCATCCTAGAATATTTGGAGAGTTGCAGCCTCTCCTAGGCCAATACTAGGATTCTAGTCTTATATCTGCTACTAACTTTCAGAGTGACCTTAGGCAAATCTCCTCCCCTTCTTCAGCCTCCGTTTATTCATCTAATTTATTTGCATCAAACTCCTTCCATAAATCAGTACCAATTTGGATGATGGCTAATACTTGACTTCAGCGACTTTAATAATTTAGTTTTTAAATGACTTTTTTTTTTTTTTTTTTCTTTTTTGGTTGTGCTGGGGCTTCATTGCTTCATGTGGGCTTTGTCTGGTTGTGGAGAGTGAGGACTACTCTTTGTTGTGGTGCATGGGCTTCTCACTGCAGTGGCTTCTTGTTGTGGAACACAGGTTCTAGGTGCACAGGCTTCAGTAGTTGCTGCATGTGGGCTTGGTAGTTGCGGCACATGGGCTTAGTTGTTCCACGCATGTGGTATCTTCCAAGACCAGGGATCAAACCTGTGTCCCCTACATTGGTAGGCAGATTCTTATCCACTGTACCACCAAGGAAATCCTGCTACTGCTAAATCGCTTCAGTCGTGTCTGACTCTGTGCGACCCCAGAGACGGCAGCCCACCAGGCTCCTCTGTCCCTGGGATTCTCCAGGCAAGAACACTGGAGTGCGTTGTCATTTCCTTCTCCAATGCATGAAAGTGAAAAGTGAAAGTGAAGTCGCTCAGTCGCGTCTGACTCTTCATGACCCCATGGACTGCAGCCTACCAGGCTCCTCCATCCATTGGATTTTCCAGGCAAGAGTACTAGAGTGGGGTGCCATTGCCTTCTCCAAGGAAGTCCAGTGACTCTAATAATTTACATTGAGCAAGATACACACACAGAGGAAACCATATACATGTGTTTCTAATACCTGTTACATACTTAATAAGAGCTCCCCCCCCCCACTTTTTTTTTAGTGTCATCAGTGGAGAGGTCCAGAGGTATAGCAGGCTCTAGACACAGAGCTCCAGTTTCACTTCTTTGTGATTCCCTTGTATCTGTCATCCTCCATGATTTGGCTTCATTATCAGGCTCTTGGCAAGATGGCTACAGCAGTTCCCAGGAGTCACATCCAGATCTAACAATTTCCACAGGGAAAACAAAAGGACCACCCCTCTGTGCATTTAGTTCTTAGGAGAGGGGAGACATTCCTTAGAAGCACCCTAGTGCACTTTTCACCTCTCACTGGTCCTGACTGAATCATATTTCCATTTCTTTTTAATTCGCTGACAAAGGGAATGATAGAATCCTGAATAGCTTGCACTAATCTTTTCCGGGGAAAAGGAGTACTGAAATCAACTGCTTATTAACCCTCCTTTGTCCCCAAGTTGGAAAGATAAAATGCTTATAGTGCAAAGATGAAGTCATTCCTACTGAGAAGGATTAAACTGTCATTTTCATGATATGATTCAATAATTGCTGTCCGTTTATTCCATCCCATGGGCCCTATGTATTTATGTGCAGAGGAAAAGGGGCCACTTCATGACAGAAGTGTCTAGCATTTTAGTCACCACACTAGCCTAACAAAGGAATAGCTCATGTTCAATTCCCAGGCATGATTTTTTCACACCCAGAGTCCTTAGAATAGAGGATGGTCAGATGAATCCATTGTAACACTTGTGAAACTTCCTCTAGGCCTCACCCCAAAGTACCTGTACCAGTTGATGCTGGAAACTTACAGAGGGAATCAGGACAGATACACACCTTCCAGAGACTAACTGGAAACTGCCTTTAAGGCAAAACAACTGCCAAGGGATCAAGGACATCCCTGCAGTAATACCTAGCACAGAGTGGAGGGAGTGCTTATGGAGGTTAGGAAAAAAGGGTTCTTCTCAGAGGCTGAAACTCAGAAGGCTCAGGGAGATCCTGACCCCCTCCTCTGGGATTATTCTACCAGTTCCCAGGAACACTTACCATCAGGTAACATCTGCACACTGCTTAGCATATGCATTTTTGTAATTGTGGTTGATGTCAAGCCTGAAGGTATTCGAACTCCCCTGATAAAGCCAAGGACCCTCTCAAAAGGGACATTTAGGCCTCCATTTAGAATCCACCAAACCAAGCCTAACCCCTTCTTTTGTATGAGATTTGCACATATTATATAAACTTGAGAATATTAAGGACCTTTTATGTGTGTGTATGTGAGTGTGCACACACTGTTGGAGACTAGTTCAATGTGAACACTCAAGGCCTGGGCAGAGTGAGAGCATCCAGGAGTTGGGCAGTCAGGCAAGTTGGGTGGGTCACAGGCCCACACCTGCCAGGAGGTGGGGGTATGCCAGGGACACAAAGAGAAGTACCAGAAGGATGGCCCAGGCAGGCAGATCCCCTAGGACATCTGCAGGCCGCCCTAAGCCAGGTGGTGAGGGCTCAGGCTAGAGCCTGGCTCAGGCAGGCAGGGTTGAGGCCTGGCTCCTGAGCCCTTAGGGCTCCACTAGGGGCTGCCAATCGCTTGCGGCCTCTGAGCATGGCTGCTGGAACTCAAAATGTGTCTGCCAGTTAGATTCAAGCACTCCTGGAAGTGGCCAGGGAGGTGGACATTCCTCTCCTTCAGGTGGTCCAGGCAGGTGTTGACCTGGTTCAACATGGGGTTGATCGCTGCCTATTCTGCTTCTCGGGTGAAGCTGTCATCCTTTCCTTCTGTGCCAACATCCACAGTCACGCCCAGTTCCACATGGCCGTGAGACCTGGTGGGGGCTCATGCAGGCACAAGGCTCACGTGGCCTTGGAGGGAGGCAGCACAAGCTGGGCGCATGGAAGGCCGAGGCAAGGAGGTCGGAGGGCAGTCATTAAAAGCTTGTGCTCACTGAAATCGTCCTCCTAGGGAAAAGAAGAAAGACTGTCACAGTCTGTCCTGATTGAAGATGTGCCCGCTGAGTGGGTGGGCTCGGGTGTCTCCCCAGTTATTCATAAATATCTTATAGGCTGTGGGTGTCTGCAGCTCACATCTTGCCATCCCAGTCTAGGGGTCCCCAAAGCTGCAAAGTGTTACCTCCTGCTCGAGGGGTTCCTCAGGATGCAGATGTCAAAGAAAGTCCTCTGTTCTCTCACCAGAGCTGGGGTTTACCTGTTTATCTCAGTATTATGACCTACTCGTGTTAAAGAATGACTTATCCATTAAGATGTGAGCTACCAGACTTAGCTATGCAAGTCCAAGTCAGCAGCCAGGAGAGAAACAGGCTGAAATTTGGATGTGGGGGAGTGGGTCTTCTTCTCATCTGTACTCCTACTATAGTATCGGCAGGTATTAATTAAATAATTAATCAATTGACACATTTTGCATTTTATATGATAGCAAGGGATTTTGGACCTGGGTAGACTTGAGAGGACTGTGCATAATTTTTTTTCATTTATTGAGGGCTTTTTATGGGCCAGGCTATACATGCCTCCCTCACAATCATTGCTGTGAGGATAAATATGGTGATGAATGGTCATGTATTTCTATGTGTCTGGTAAGTGTCAGGGCTATCCTAACGTTCTGTTGCTTCCTATAATCTCTGTGCTCCAACTGGTTGTACCTCTGAAAACACTGAAATCATCTTCTGCCGCTTCTGAGGGATGCAGAGTTAAGACTGGGTGTGGAAGTTTGTCCCCATCCTTTTCTTCCATAATCCACCACATAATGGTCTCTGCTCACCCTGCTGGAATAGACTGCTCCAGGAAGCCTCCTGACTTCATAAATTTCTGGGCAGAGACAGACTCTCATCTCCTGTCTACTGCCCCATACTCCCTGGCCACTGGATAAAGAGCTATGAGGTGAAATGCTGGGCTGGATGAAGCACAGGCTGGAATCAAGATTCCTGGGAGAAATATCAGTAACCTCAGATATGTAGATGATACCACTCCAATGGCAGAAAGTGAAAAGGAACAAAAAAGCCTCTTGATCAGAGTGAAAGAGGAGAGTGAAGAAGCTGACTTGAAACTCAACACTCAAAAAACTAAGATCATGGCATCCAGTCCTATAACTTCGTGGCAGATAGGAGGGGGTGGGGAAGTGGGAGTAGGGACATATTTTATTTTCTTGTGTTCGTTACTCTGTTGTGTCCAACTCTTTGTGACCCCATGGACTGTAGCCCACCAGGCTCCTCTGTCCATGAAATTTTCTAGGCAAGAATACTGGAGTGGGTCGCCATTGCCTTCTCCAGGTGACTTTTCTGACCCAAGGATCGAACCTGGGTCTTCTGCATTGCAGGCAGCTTCCTTACCATCTGAGCCACCTTTATTTTCTTAGGCTCCAAAATCACTGTGGACAGTGACTGCAGCCGTGTAATTAAAAGACGCTTGCTCCCTGGAAGGAAAGCTATGACAAACCTAGACAGTGCATTAAAAAGCAGAGATATCACTTTGCAGACAAAGGTCCATATAGTCAAAGCTATGGTACTTTTTCCAGTAGTCATGTACAGGTGTGAGACCATAAAGAAGGCTGAGCAGCAAAGGATTGATGCCTTCAAATTGTGGTGTAGGAGAAGACTCTTGAGAGTCCCTTGGACTGCAAGGAGATCAAACCAGTCAGTCATAAAGGAAATAAACCCTGAATATTCATTGAAAAGACTGTTGCTGAAACTGAAACCAAAGGCCACCTGATGCGAAGAGCCAGCTCATTGGAAAACACCCCGATGCTCGGAAAGATTGAAGGCAAAAGGAGAAGGGTGAAGCAGAAGATTAGATGGTTGGATAGCATCACTGACTCAGTGGACATGAATTTGAGCAAACTCTGGAGACAGTAGAGAACAAAAGAGCCTGGCATGCTGCAGTCCATTGGGTCGCAAAGACACAGATATGACTTAGGGACTGAAAAACAACAACAACATGATCTATAGCAGTTTCCCTCTTTCATTCCTGATATTGATGATTGGTGTACTTTCTCTTCTTTCTTCATTAATTTTGGTGATCATTATAAATTCCATGGTTTTTTAAAATGGATTCTTTTGCTAATTTTCTCCATGGTTTGTCTTCTATTTCATTGACTTAAGCTCTTAGTTATATTATTTCATTGTTTCTACTTATTTTGGATTTACTTTGCTTTTCCTTTTCTAGCTTCTTTACATGGGAACTTAGGGCATTGCTTTCATACCTTTCTTTTATAATATATTCATTTAAAGCAATAAATTTTCTTCTTATCCCTCTTTTGTTGCCTCCCAGTAATTTTGATGTTTTATTTTCATTATTATACCATTTGAAAAATTTTCTAAATTCCTTTGTGTTTTCTTCTTTGATCCATGGGTTTTCCAGAAGTGTGATGTTGAACTTCTAAATATTTGGAGATATATTATTGTTATTAATTTGCAATGGGATGCAACTGTGGACTCAGATAACTTACTATACAAAATTTCTCTTTCTATTGAGACTTGTTTCATGGCCTGGCATTTGATCTACCCAGATGAACGTACAGTGTGCTCTTGCAAATAATCTATATTCTGCAATTGTTAGATATACTATTCTATAAGTGTCGGTGAAGTAAAGGTGATTGATAATGTCATACAGATCTTCCATCTATTTACTGATTTCTTGCCTAGTTGTTGTATCAATCACTGAAGCAGTGGTGTTAAAATTTCCAACTAAAATTGTGGAAATATCTCCTCCCTTTAGTCTATCAAATTTTCTTTCAGATATTTTAAGTTCTCTTATTGGGTGCAAATACACTTATGAATTGTATATACTCCTGATTAATTGATCCTTATATCATTATTACCATTTATTTCAGGTAATACTTACTGTATTTAACTCTACTTTGTTTAGTATTAATATCACCTTTCCCACTTTTCTATGCTAACCCTTTGCATGGTTGTATTGTTTTGAATCCTCTTACTATCAACCATCTATGTCTTTATATTATATATATATATATAAAATGGAAGTATACTTCACTTATAATATTGAGGTGCACAGCAATTTGATTCAGTTAAACATATGCACATATATTATTTTTAATTTGCTTTATTGCAAGATATTGATTATAGTTCCCTGTGCTATACAGTAAAACTTTGTTGCTTGTTGCAGTTCTATCTTTTAAATTAGAAATCTAGCATTCTACTCATACTGTCAAACATGTATAATCAAAATATCATAAAATTTTTAGTTAGCCAAAACATGTTTTCTAAAATATATATATATTTATGCATACTATTTATATATATATGTATACAAAAGCTTTTGTAGTATGCTTGATAAAGGCTTGGGAAAGAATATCAGGGAAAAAAAGAGATGGAGAAGTTGGAAAACAGAAACTAAGTAAAATGGGAGGACTTAATATAAAATAGAAAAAGTGAAACAGTAAAAGTAAAAGAGCTTTATATAGTCCAGGTTTCTTTAATTTAATTTTTTAGTTGAAGGATAATTGCTTTACATAACAGGTTTTTTAAAACATGACTGCTCATTAGAAACATATCTGAACCTTTGGAGAAAAAGAGCAATACTTGGGCATTTGCATTTTGCAAAAAAATTCCAACATAATTCTTATATGTACCTGGATTTTAAAAAGTGATTACAGGTTTTTCCAGTAAATGATAGTTTTGGTTATATAGAATTTTATTATCTTTCTGTTGACCAATCGTCCTACAGTGGTATGGAGTATTATTAGTTACATAATCACAATAGTAAAAGACGCTAATCAGTTTTCACAATCAAGAGCCAGAAAAAAAAAATAAATACAAGATAATTACAATTTCAAGCTCCAATGGGAACAATATTGCATAGGAACCTGGAATCTCAGGTCCATGAATCAAGGCAAATTGGAATTTGTCAAACAGGAGATGGCAAGAGTGAACGTCAATATTCTAAGAATCAGCAAACCAAAATGGACTGGAATGGGTTAATTAACTCAGATGCCCATTAGTATCTACTACTGTCAGCAGGAATCCCTTAGAAGAAATGGAGTAGTCATCATAGTCAACAAAAGAGTACAGAATGCAGTACTTGGATGCAATCTCAAAAACGACAGAATAATCTCTGTTCGTTTCCAAGGCAAACCATTCAATATCATGGTAATCCAAGTTCATGTCCAGACCAGTAACACTGAAGAAGCTGAAGCTGAATGGTTCTATGAAGACCTAAAAGACCTTTTAGAACTAACACCCCTCCCCCAAAAGATGTCCTTTTCATTACAGGGGACTGGAATGCCAAAGTAGGAAGTCAAGAAACACCTGGAATAACAGGCAAATTTGGACTTGGAGTACAGAATGAAGCAGCACAAAGGCTAATAGAGTTTGGCCAAGAGAACACACTTGTCATAGCAAACAACCTCTTCCAAAAGACAAGAGAAGACACTACACATGGACATCACCAGATGGCCAACACCAAAATCAGATTGATTATATTCTTTGCAGCCAAAGATGGAGAAGCTCTATACAGTAAACAAAAACAAGACTCAGAGTTGACTGTGGCTCAGATCATGAACTCCTTATTGCCAAATTCAGACTTAAATTGAAGAAAGTGAGGGAAACACTAGGCCATTCAGGTATGAACTAAATGAAATCCCTTATGATTAAAAAGTGGAAGTGACAAATAGATTTAAGGGGCTATATCTGATAGACAGAGTGCCTAAAGAACTATGGACGGAGATTCATGACATTGTACAGGAGACAAGGATCAAGACCATCCCCAAGAAAAAGAAATGTCAAAAAACAAAATGGCTGTCTGAGGAGGCCTTACAAATAGCTATGAAAAGCAGAAAAGTGAAAAGCAAAAAAGAAAAGGAAAGATATACCCATTTGATTGCGGAGTTCCAAAGACAAGCAAGGAGAGATAAGAAAGCCTTCCTCAGTGATCAGTGCAAAGAAATAGAGCAAAATAATAGAATGGGAAAGACTAGAGATCTCTTCAAGAAAATTAGAGATACAAAGGTAATATTTCATGCAAATAAAGGACAGAAATGGTATGCATCTAACGGAAGTAGAAGATATTAAGAAGAGGTGGCAAAAATATACAGAAGAACTGTACAGAAAAGATCTACATGACCCAGATAACCACGATGGTGTGATCACTCACCTAGAAAAAGACATCCTGGAATGTGAAGTTGAGTGAGCCTTAGGCAGCATCACTATGAACAAAGCTAGGGGAGGTGATGGAATTCCAGTTGAGATATTTTAAATCTGAAAGATGATGCTGTGAAAGTGCTGCACTCAATATGCCAGCAAATTTGGAAAACTCAGCAGTGGCCACAGGACTGGAAAAGGTCAGTTTTCATTCCAATCCCAAAGAAAGGCAATGCCAAAGAATGTTCTAGCTACTGCACAATTGCACTCATCTCACATGCTACTAAAGTAATGCTCAAAATTCTCCAAGCCAGGCTTCAGAAATATGTGAACCGTGAACTTCCTGATGTTCAAGCTGGTTTTAGAAAAGGCAGAAGAGTTCAGTTCAGCTTAGTCACTCAGGCGTGTCCGACTCTTTGCAACCCCATGAACTGCAGCACACCAGGCCTCCCTGTCCATCACCAATACCTGGAGTCCACCCAAACCCATGTTCATCGAGTCAGTGATGCCATCCAACCATCTCATCCTCTGCCGTCCCCTTCTCCTACTGCCCTCAATCTTTCCCACCATCAGGGTCTTTTCCAATGAGTTAGCTCATCACACCAGGTGGCCAAAGTATTGGAGTTTCAGCTTCAACATCAGTCCTTCCAATGAACACCCATGACTGATCTGCCTTAGGATGGATTGGTTGGATCTCCTTGCAGTCCAAGGGACTCTCAAGAGTCTTCTCCAACCCAACAGTTCAAAAGCATCAACTCTTCAGTGCTCAGCTTTCTTTATAGTCCAATTCTCACATCCACACATGACCTCTGGAAAAACCATAGCCTTGACTAGATGGACCTTTGTTGGCAAAGTAATATCTCTGCTTTTTAATATGCTATCTAGGTTGGTCATAACTTTCCTTCCAAGGGGTAACTTTTTTAATTTCATGGCTGCAATCACCATCTGCAGTGATTCTGGAGCCCCGAAAATAAAGTCTGACACTGTTTCCACTGTTTACCCATCTATTTCCCATGAAGTGATGGGACCGGGTGCCATGATCTTCGTTTTCTGAATGTTGAGCTTTAAACCAACTTTTTCACCCTCTTCTTTTACTTTCATCAAGAGGCTCTTTAGCTCTTCTTCACTTTCTGCCATAAGGATGGAGTCATCTGCATATCTGAGGTTACTGATATTTCTCCTGGCAAACTTGATTCCACCTTGTGCTTCCTCCAGCCCAGCATTTCTCATGATGTACTCTTCATATAAGTTAAATAAGTAGGGTGACCATATACAGCCTTGATGTACTCCTTTTCCTATTTGGAACCAGTCTGTTGTTCCATGTCCAGTTCTAATTGTTGCCTCCTGACCTGCATACAGATTTCTCAAGAGGCAGGTCAGGTGGTCTGGTATTCCCATCTCTTTCAGAATTTCCCACAGTTTATTGTGATCCACACAGTCAAAGGCTTTGGCATAGAAAATAAAGCAGAAATAGATGTTTTTCTGGAACTCTCTTGCTTTTTCAATGATCCAGCCGAGGTTGGCAATTTGATCTGTGGTTCCTTGGCCTTTTCTAAAACCAGCTGGAACATCAGGAAGTTCACAGATCACATATTGCTAAAGCCTAGTTTGGAGAATTTTAAGCATTACTTACTAGTGTGTGAGATGAGTGCAATTGTGCAGCACTTTGAGCATTCTTTGGCATTACCTTTCTTGGGATTGGAATGAAAACTGACCTTTTCAAGTCCTGTGGCCACTGCTGAGTTTTCCAAATCTGCTGGCATATTTAGTGCAACATTTTCAAAGCATCATCTTTCAGGATTTGAAATAGCTCAACTGGAATTCCATCACCTCCACTAGCTTTGTTCACAGTGATGCTGCCTAAGGCTCACTTGACTTCACATTCCAGGATGTCTGGCATTAAGTGAGTGATCACACCATCGTGATTATCTGGGTCATGAAGATATTTTTGTACAGTTCTTCTGTGTATTTTTGCCACCTGTTCTTAATATATTCTCGTTCTGTTAGGTCCGTACCATTTCTGTCCTTTATTGAGCCCTTCTTTGTATAAGTTCCCTTGGTATCTCTAATTTTCTTGAAGAGATCTCTAGTCTTTCCCATTCTGTTGTTTTCCTCTATGTATTTGCATTGATCCTGAGGAAGGCTTTCTTATCTCGCCTTGCTATTCTTTGGAACTCTGCATTCAAATGGGTATATCTTTCCTTTTCTCCTTTGCTTTTTGCCTCCCTTCTTTTCACAACTATTTGTAAGTCTCCTCAGACAGCCATTTTGATTTTTTTTTTCATTTTCTTTTTTTATTATTATTTTTTTTTTACTTTACAATATTATATTGGTTTTGCCATACATCAACATGCATCTGCCACAGGTGTACATGTGTTCCCAATCCTGAACCCCCCTCCCACCTCCCTCCCCATACCATCCCTCTGGGTCATCCCAGTGCACCAGCCCCAAGCTTCCTGTATCCTGCATTGAACCTGGACTAGCGATTCATTTCTTATATGATATTATATACATTTGAATCAGTTCTAATGAGGTGGATGAAACTGGAGCCTATTATACAGAGTGAAGTAAGCCAGAAATAAAAACGCCATTTTGATATTTTGCATTTCTTTTTCTTGGGGATGGTGTTGACTCCTGTCTCCTGTATAATGTCACAAATCTCCATCCATAGTTTATCAGGCACTCTATCAGATCTAGTCCCTTAAATCTATTTCTCACTTCCACTGTATAGTCATAAAGGATTTGATATAGGTCATACCTGAATCATCTAGTGGTTTCCTCCACTTTCTTCAATTTCAGTCTGATTTTGGCAATAAGGAGTTCATGATCTGAGCCACAGTCAGCTCCCAGTCTTGTTTTTGCTGACTGCATAGAGCTTCTCCATCTTTGGCTTCAAAGAATATAATCAATCTGATTTTGGTGTCGACCATCTGGTGATATCTACGTGTAGAGTCTTCTCTTTTGTTGTTGGAAGAGTGTGTTTGCTATGACCAGTCCATTCTTCTGGCAGAACTCTATTAGCCTTTGCCCTGCTTCATTCTGTACTCCAAGGCCAAATTTGCCTGTTACTCCAGGTGTTTCTTGAATTCCTACTTTTGCATTCCAACCCCCTATAATGAAAAGAACATCTTTTGGGGGTGTTAGTTCTAAAAAGGTCTTATAGATCATAGAACTGATCAACTTCAGCTTCTTCAGCGTTACTGGTTGGGGCATAGACTTGGATGACCGAGATATTGAATGGTTTGCCTTGGAAATGAACAGAGATCATTCTGTCATTTTTGAGATTGCATCCAAGTACTGCATTTTGGACTCTTTTGTTGACTATGATGGCTACTCCATTTCTTCTACGGGATTCCTGCCCACAGTAATGGTCATCTGAGTTAAATTCACCCATTCCAGTCCATCTTAGTTCGCTGATTCCTTGAATGTCGATGTTCACTCTTGCCATCTCCTATTTGACCATTTCTAGTTTGCCTTGACTCATGGACCTAACATTCCATGTTCTTATGCAATATTGCTCTTTACAGCATCGAATCTTGCTTCTATCACCAGTCCCATCCACAACTTGGTGGTGTTGTTATTTTGGCTCCATCCATTCATTCTTTCTGGAGTTATTTCTCCAGAGCTATCAGTAGCTCTATTTCTCCTTTATTGACTATGCCAAAGCCTTTGGTCTATGTGGATCACAATAAACTGTGGAAAATTCTGAAAGAGATGGGAATACCAGACCACCTGACCTGCCTCTTGAGAAATCTGTATGCAGGTCAGGAAGCAAAAGTTAGAAATGAACATGGAACAACAGACTGGTTCCCAGTTGGAAAAGGAGTATGTCAAGGCTGCATATTGTCTCCCTGCTTATTTAACTTATATGCAGAGTACATCATGAGAAACACTGGGCTGGATGAAGCACAAGCTGAAATCGAGATTTCTGAGAGAAATATAAAAAACCTCAGATATGCAGATTACACCACTCTTATGGCAGAAAGTGAAGAATAATTAAACAGACTCTTGATGAAAGTGAAAGAGGAGAGTGGAAAAGTTGGTTTAAAGCTCAACATTCAAAAAACTAAGACCATGGCTTCCAGTCCCATCACTTCATGGCAAATAGATGGGTAAACAGTGGAAACTGGCTGATTTTATTTTTTGGGGTCTAAAATCACTGCAGATGGTGACTGCAGCCATGAAATGAAAAGACACATACAATTGGAATGACAGTTATCATCAACCTGGACAGCATATTAAAAAGCAGAGACATTACTTTGCCAACAAAGGTCCATCTAGTCAAGGCTATGGTTTTTCCAGTGGTCATGTATGGATGTGAGAGTTGGACTATAAAGAAAGCTAAGTGCCGAAGAATTGATGCTTTTGAACTTTGATGTTGGAGAAGACACTTGAGAGTTCCTAGGACTGCAAGGAGGTCCAACCAGTCCATCCTAGAGGAGATCAGTCCTGAGTGTCCATTGGAAGGACTGATGCTGAAGCAGAAACTCCAACACTTTGGCCACCTGATGTGAAAAGCTGACTCATTTGAAAAGACACTGATGCTGGGAAAGATTGAGGGAAGGAAGAGAAGGGGACGACAAAGGATGAGATGGTTAGATGGCATCACCAACTCGATGAACATGAGTTTGGGTAAACTCTGGGAGTTGGTGATAGACAGTGAGGCCTGGCATGCTGTTGTCCATGGGGTTACAAAGAGTTGGACACAACTCAACGACTGAACTGAACTAAATGGGAACATGATTAACTTAACAACATAAAATTATTACATACAATTTGGGAGGTCAAGCAGAGTGATGTGGTACGTGGAAGTGCATATATGCACATATTTTCATCTGCTCAGCCAGTTTATGTCTTTTGATTAGTGCATTTAGTTCATTTAAATTTAAGGTAATCATTGAAGATGCCATCAGGCTCTTGGACTCTGTGCCTCCCACCATGATCGGTCACTTCAAGCAATCAGCTGAGAAGCTGATTGTGGAGAAGGGAGCTCTGGAAGCCCTGGCAGCAGCCCTGGCCCACATTTCCAGTGCCACATCGGTAGACTAGCGCTCCTTGATCAACTCTGAAGTGAGCTTTGTGACCATGATCTTGCAGTGCTCAATTAACATGCCAAATATTATTTATGCTTGGGTAGAACTTAAAGAGCAGCTGGGTGAGGATATTGATTCCAAAGTGAAGGGAATTGTCTTTCTCAAAGGAAAGCAGGGTATTTGTTTTGATATCCCTAATGCATCAGTAACAGAAGTACAGGAAAAGTGGCATGATTTATGGCACTCGCAGCTTTATGTGGCCACGGAGCAACCAGAGCTAGAAGGTCCATGGGAAGGATATTACAACTTCTGAGGACAGCGGGAAGGCTTCAGGGGACAGCGCGAGGGCAACTGAGGTGTCAGGGGACAGCAGGAAAGAAGTAGAAGCTTCAGAGAACAGTGATTAGGAGGTGGCAACAAAAGTAACAGATTCCCAAACAAAGGCCAGAAGTGGAGATTTAATAAAGCATTTGGACAATAACTTGAAGTAGAGGATTTATTTGGCAAAAACAGAACTATGTTCAGCAATGTGGAACTGAACATCATTTTTCATACAAAGTTATAAGCACATTATATTTCCTTCCTGACCACTTGCCGAGTCCCCATCTCTTCGAGAGAGAAAAGCTTCATCTAAATTATTTCATCTGATTAATGACTGTCATTTATAACTTTATTGCTACTTCTGTCTTGGGTATTCCTTTGGAAAAGGTGTATGGATTCATTACATATTCTAATGTATTGTTTATAGATTATAAGCTAAAGTCAAGCATGTATCTGCTGATACTTTTTAAGTTGACCTATCTTTATACTTAGAAACGTCTTTTAATAGTAGGCTTCCCTGGTGGCTCAGATGTTAAAGACTCTCCTGCAATGCAGGATCCCTGGGTTGGGAAGATCCCCTGGAGAAGGAAATGGCAACCCACTCCAGTAATCCTGCCTGGAGAATTCCGTGAACAGAGGGGCCTGGCAACCTACAGTCCCTGGGGTTGCAAAGAGTCAGGCATAACTGAGCAACTATCACTCAACTATCACTCATGATCCTATTATTATTTTCTTAATTGTTTTTGGTTTATTTTCCCTAGATCTCTTCCTTCTCTTGTATTTCCTGCCTAAAGAAGTTCCTTTAGCATTTTTTGGAGACCTGGTTTGGTGGTGTTAAATTTTCTTAAATTTTGCTTGTCTGGAAGCAATATGACAGAATTGTTCTTTCAGAATTTTGATTTCTCCATCAAATCTGAATAAGAATCTTCCTGGGTAGAATATTCTTGGTTGTAGGTTCTTCCCTTTCATCATTTTTAACATATTGTTCCATTCCCTTCTGGCTTGTAGAGTTCCTATTGAGAAATCAGCTGATAACCTGGTGGGAGTTCCCTTGTATATTGTCATTTTTCCCTGTTGTTTTTAATAGTTTATCTCTCTCTTTAATTTTTGTCAGTCTGATTACTATGTGTCTTGGTGTGTTCCTCCTTGGTTTTATCCTGCCTGGGACTCTCTGGAACTTCTTCTCCTTCTGGAACCCCCAAAATGCAAATGTTGGCACATTTAATGTTGTTCCAGAGGTCTCTTATGTTGTCTTCTTTCTTTTTCATGCTTTTTTCCCTATATTCTGTTCTGTGGCAGTGATTTCCACCATTCTGTCCTCCAGGTCATTTATCCGTTCTTCTGCCTCAGTTATTCTGCTATTGATTCTTTCTAGTGTATTATTCATCTCTGTTTTCTCTTTAGTTCTTCTAGGTCTTTGGTAAGCATCTTGCATCTTCTCCATTGATTTCCTGAGATCCTGGATCATCTTCACTATCGTTATTCTGAATTCTTTTTCTGGAAGGTTGCCTATCCCCACTTCATTTAGTTGTTTTTCTGGGATTTTATCTTGTCCCTTTGTCTGGGAGATAATTTTCTGCTTTTTCATCCTGATTAACTTTCTGTAATATGGTTTTTGTTCTAGCTACTGTGGGATCATGGTTACTGTTGCTTCTTCTGTCTTCCCTCTGATGGAGGAGGCTAAAAGGCTTGTGTAAGATTCCTGATGAGAGGGACTGGCAGTGGGAAAATCTGGGTCTTTCTCTGGTGGGCAGGGCCTTGCTTAATAAAGCTTTAATTCAGGTATCTGGTGATAGGTGGGGTTGTGCTCCCTCCTTGTTAGTTTTTTGGCCTGGTATGACTCAGCCTTGGGGTCTATAGGCTCTATGGGAGGGTTTAAGAGGGCTTATTCCAAGGGGGACCTTCCAAGACTGCTGCTGCCAGTTGTCCCATCCTTATACTGAGCCGCTGCTGAGCCCACGCCTCCAGAGGAGGCCCTCCAACCCTAGCAGGTAGTTTTGGTTCAGTCTCCTGTGGGGTCACTGCTCCTTTCCTCTGGGTCTTGGTGTGCACAAGATTTTGTTTGTGCCTTCCAAGCCTGGAGTCTCTGTTCCCCCCAGTCTTGTGTAAGGCCTTCAAGGTCAGATTCCCTGGGGATTCTCAGGCCCTTTTGTCAGATCCCCATGCTGGGAAGCCTGATGTGGGGTTCAGAACTTTCACAACAGTGGGAGAACTTCTTCAGTATCATTGTTCTCCAGTTTCCGGGTCACCAACCTAACAGGTATGGGATTTGATTTTATTGTGATTACACACCTCCTACACTCTCACTTCAGCTTCTTCTTTGTCTTTGGATGTGGAGTATCCTTTTTTGGTGGGTTCTAGCACTCTCCTGTCGATGGTTGTTCAACAGCTAGTAGTGATCTTGGTGCTCTTGCAGGAGGAGATGAGCACATGTCCTTCCACTCCACCATCTTCTATGTTTTTATTTTATTTATTTATTTTATTTTTTAATGTATTTTATTTTCTTGTTTACAGAAAAAGTCTTGCTTATTTTATTATATTGTTATAATCTCTGCCTTTCATTTAGAGTGTTTAATCCATTTACATTGAATGCAGTTTTTCAAATGGTTAGGACCTAGAACTATCCTTCTACCACCTATCCCATGTATTTTTGATGCTGTATTCTCTTTCTTATCTTGGGAAATCAAATTTTTTTTCATTTATCTGTTTTATTTTTGGCTATACCTCTTTGCATTGTTTTTTAGTGGTTGCTCTAGAGATTATGATATATATCCTTAACTTTTCACTGTCTACTTGGAATTAATACTGTACATAAATGTAAGAACTCTTCTACTACATCAACTCATTCCTCCTCAACCTCATCCTTTATGTTGTAGTTACCATATATATTTCTACTGCATATTTTATAAACCCTATAATATTATCAAATTTTTACTTTAAAAAGTCACAGGTTATTAAAAATTAAGAGAAAATATTAATATTTATCCATATATTTACCATTTCTAGTATTCTTCAAATCAAGGTTTCTTTCTACTACCATATTTTTTTTCAGATTGAAAGGCCTCTTTTAGCATTCTTTTATTGCAGATCTGTTGATGAATTCTCTGAGCTTTCATCTATCTCAAAATATACTTATTTCACCTTCATTCTTGAAGGACATGTTCCCTGTGTATAGAATTCTGGGTTGAATTTTTTTTTTTTCCCTTTCAGCATTTTAAAGATGCTGTCTCATGGATTCCACTGTTTCTAAAGACAATTCAATGAAAATTCTTGTTAAAGTACTCCTGTGTGTAACCCTGACTGAATTCTTTTTCTTTGCTAAGATTTATTATTTTATAAATGTATTGTTCCCTTGGATCATGTTTTTCTATTTTTACATTTTACATGTTTACATCTTAACACTTTACATTTATACCTTTACATTAGATCATTGATTGTGTATTTAGGTCATAATAAACACAGCAACCAAAGTGTTTATTATAACACTCACAAATGTTTATTATAACAGCCATAGTGTTGCTGCATAACATTCATTCATGTATTCATCCATTCTACAAGCATCTACTATGTACGTACTATATCAGACATTGTCCTATTTCCTAAGAACTCAGAAACAAACTAGAAATGGTCTCCAAAGTGATAAGGATGAGCAAGTATGTAATTAATGGAATGCTGTGATATGACTGAGGTGGTGATAGAGTGTATGCAGAGTATAGCAGGAACACCAGGTGAGCAGATCTCTTAGGAAGGGTCAGAAAAATCCTCACAGAGAAGATGACCACTGAATTGGTGTAGGGGAGGTTGAAGAATATCAGAGGAAGTTGTCCAGTCAGTAAATGGGCTTTGGGATTTGGAGAACAGAAGAGAATTCGATCCTGGATATCCAAGTTGTCTTTAGATCTGAGTTGGTTTGTGAACTTGAGGGAATGGCTCAAGTTCATCCCCCAGATGGTATTGCAGGTAGCCTAAGAAGATGAGGGTGAAAGAGAACTGATCTGAGCCTTAGTCACCAAAGGCGACCTGTGCAGGATGTGTTAGAACTGAGGGCCAATCTCCAAGCCTGAGACACCCAGAATAAGTTCTTAATACTTTAACAACACAGACTCTAGATCAAAAAAAATCTGCTTTATAATGTCAGCTGTGTAGCCTTAAAGAGATTGCTAAAAATCTATTTGGCTCATTTTCTGTAACAACAGAATGGGAGTAATAATAGTACCTGCCTCAGGTCATTATAAGAATAAGATGAGACACTATTTATACTTCCCTGGTGGGTCAGTGATAAAGAAATCGCCTACCAAGCAGGAGAAGCAGGTTCCATCTCTGGGTCAGGAAGATCCCCTGGAGAGGGAATGGCAATCCACTCCAGTATTCTTGCCTGGGAAATCGCATGGACAGAGGAGCCTGGCAGGCTAGAGTCCATGGGCTCACAAGAGTCTGAGATAGTGAATAAACAACAAAAACAGAGAACATTATTTACACAGTAGTACCTGGCACATATCAAACTATCATCAAATAGTAACTTTTGTTATCAATTCATTATTAAGATTGGTGTGAGAGACTGGGGAAGAAATTTTAATCCCTTAACCAGTAGATTGGAGCACAGGTGTATTCATTTACTTAAGAAATATTTTGGAGCACCTACTATATGCTAGATACGATTTTTTTGTTTTACTGGAGAAAAACAGTATCTGTTTTCAGCTTTAAGACCTAAACTTGACATGAAGAACTCAAAGAATCTGTAAACTTGAATGGGGGAAATTCATATTTATTTTTACTTAACTAACTAAAATTTAGCATTTCCTTCAATTACAAATATAGACAGTAAACCACAATGCTATTAGCAGTACATGTTTCTTCATCAGCAACAGAAATTAGTATTTCTATAGCTCATAGTTATTATAGATATCTATACATATTTACTAAAAAAAGCATTATATAAAAATTAGAGAGCTGGTAGACATGCTTTAGACATTGCATTTTATGTGTTAATTAAGAAGCACATATATCACTGTAAAATATAATTATGACTATGCTTTATGTCCTTAAGCATACACATGATGGGTTGTATTCCTTCTTAAGATAAGCCCTGACTTTTCCCTGCCATGCTTATCCATTTGGAAAAAAAAGCCCTGAGAGATGAAGCCAGTTATGGAGATGTTTCTTGTATACTACCACTACCTCCCAATCGTTCTTGGAAAAGCAGTCTGAAATCCAAAGTTAATGGGTCATCTGCATGTGGTAATGTGAGGCTGAACGAAACCTTGGCGTGCAGTAAATGTTTTGTCAACCCCTGCAAGACTGTTCACCCTTTGCTTCCCTGAGATTTCATTTGTGGGAGTAGCTCTTCTTCAATGACTGAATGGTTTCCCCAAATAGACAGACTTCTAGCTGTCTTCCTATATGACAGTGACTGGATCCCCTACATGTTATCGTCTGTCTCCTTGTGGAACACGACTAGAGCCATCATAGACTCAGGCCGGCTTCTCTAGACCTGGGATTACAGGCTGACTGTTAGGCGCCCATCCAGTTGGCATAGATTGTAGCAAAGCAGGTGCGTTACCCTCATCGACCCATGTCCTCCCCAAAAAGGCAGTGATTTGTCCCAAACAAAGCAAGCATGATCCTTTGACTTCTACATCGACAAGCTCCGACAGGTTCCAGGAGTGTAAGTGCAGATGAGTAAGTCATTCCAGGCTGCCTGAGCAGTAGGTGGACCAGGGGGTTCTGGGAAATGGGTAACAGAAAAGTCTCCATTCAGCTAAACATGGCTGCTCTCAGAATACAGTGAAAGGTAGTGTAACAGGTAAATTCTGAAGCTCATGCATTGTTATGATAACTCAAAACAACATTTCCTTATAAATATTATTTTCTTGGAAAGGAAGAAAAGTGTTAGAAAAGCCAGTTTATTTTTTAAAACTCAATGTAAAAATAAACATTAAATATTTAGCATGAACCTGAGTGTGTTTTTCTTTGTAGGAAGAATCAACTGTTACAACCCCAGTTTATGTAGCTAAAATCACACGGCTACGTGATTTTTTTTTTTTTTTAATTTGCAAAAGTGAGCTGTTTTGATTCACAATAAAATCATTATATCTTTCACCTCAAACATTTCAGATTCTACAATGACATAGTTGGAGTGTCTAATAATACACTTACACACATATGTATGTATATACGTATATGTACATATCATTTTAGGATTTTGATGGATCAATTGTCATCTTTTAAATTTCACCATGAATTTTCTTCTCATCCTAAATAAATACTAACTCGATTCCATAACTTTAGAAGAGGGCCTTCCAAATCATTTACACATCAGGCCCAGCTGAACCTGTTTGGACTCTTCCTGACAGAGACCAAGACTCCTGGGGCATTTCTGCTTCCTGGGGCATTTCTTTAAAAAGCAGAGACATTACTTTGCCAACAAAGGTCCGTCTAGTCAAAACTATGGTTTTTCCAGTAGTCATGTATGGATGTGAGTGTTGGGCTATAAAGAAAGCTGAGTGCCAAAGAATTGATGCTTTTGAACTGTGGTGTTGGAGAAGACACTTGAGAGTCCCTTGGACTGCAAGGAGATCCAACCAGTCCATCCTAAAGGAAATCAGTCCTGAATATTCATTGGAAGGACTGATGTTGAAGCAGAAACTCCAATACTTTGGCCACCTGATGGGAAGAACTGACTCACTGGAAAAGACTCTGATGCTGGGAAAGATTGAAGGCAGGAGGAGAAGGAGACGACAGGATGAGATGGTTGGATGGCATCACCGACTCAATGGACATGAGTTTGAGTAAACTCTGGGAGTTGGTGATGGACAGGGAGGCCTGGTGTGCTACAATCCATGGGGTCACAAATAGTCGGACATGACTGAGCTACTGAACTAAACTGATTGGGGCATTTCTGCCTGGACCAATGCACATAACATACTAATGGTTCTGGAAAGTGCTTGGAAACACACCAAGTTCATGCTCTATGTGGACTTTACACACTGAAACTATACCCGTCACTTCTTTAACACTGTGTCTCTCTGAGTCAAATATATCTCCCAACTTTGGCTTTGTCAGGGAGACAGCTCTATCTCTATGTTCTAATATTTTCCTTATGACCTCATTCATTCACTCTTTCATTCATAGTGTTGTGAGTTGGTGGAACTTGTCAGGTGTTTAAGACTCTGCTCTGAGGATAAGTTCCAGGTGCCACAGGAAGGAGATCACCATTGTGTGACCTAGGTGACAGTCTAATTTCCAAGGTGTCTGGGATGCTCTACTTCACCTTCTCAGTGAGACATTTTTATTGGCATCATGGACTGATGTCTTGTGTTTGACACTGGAAACCCAGGGTTCCCCACAGCTGATGAGTTCGGGGATGCCTGTTGTTTTGGGCTGAAGAGAGAGTCCCTGATGCTATGGAGATGGCTTGCACAGCATTTACAGTTCTCCATATCCTGTATGGATCTGACAAAGGTAAAGTGGAACCCTGAAACATGGTAAGGTGTCAAACAGGACAATCTTGGATACTCAGGATCCCCTGGGCCCTCTCCTGGGCATTAACAAACCCCTACCCTGGCGGGCTACAATCCATGGGGTTGCAAAAGAGTCGGACATGACTTAGCGACTAAACAACAACAAGCCAAATTTCCATCAAATGAAGAATGGATAAGCAAATATGGTATATCCATACAATTGAATATTATTCAATCAGTTAAAATCAATGATGTCCTGCTAGATGCCACAACATTCACAAACCTTAAAAACATTATGCTGAGTCACAGACAAATGTCACAGACAGAAGATCCACATGTTTGATTCCATGAATATGAAATATCCAGAACAGGCAACTTCAAAAAGACACAAAACAGATTAGTGTTTGCCAGGACCTGGGGCGTACGGAGGTAGGAATGACTGCTTAATGGGTAATGACTGCTTTTGGTTTCCTTTTGTTTCAGTCATGTCTGACTCTTTGCAATCCCATGAACTATAGCCCTCCAGGCTCCTCTGTCTAGGCATTTCTCCAGGCAAGAATACTGGAGTGGGTAGCCATTTTCTTCTCCAGGGGATCTTCCTAACTCAGGGATCAAACCTGGGTCTCCCACACTGCAGGCAGATTCTTTACTATCTGAGCCACCAGGGAAGCCATGTAACATGGCTAGAAATGTGGAATTCTGACATCAAGTGAAACACGAGCAGAAGTATATGAAAAACTTTTAAATATGCAGTTTGTTGTGAAGATAAGTTTGCATCACGTTACTACCTAAGTTCTAATGTGCCCTAATGAAAAGTTCAGTTTTGCACCACATTTTGCCAAGGAGGTAGGAACTCCCTCTTCCTACATAAAAGTCTGAGGGCCACAGCTCCCAGTATTTACTGTCTATGCTGCTCCACTGTGACAACATTCAATTATGACAAGGCAATCACTAAAAGGCCTATGTGTGAAGTAAATCAAATGAGTAGCAGCTGTGATAACAGGTGCATCCAGTGATGGGGATGGGACCAACGAGCATTTGGAAGAGGCCCAGAAGTAGCTACAGTTGCAGGGAATATAGTATGATGTGACAGGGTGTGTGTGTGTGTGTGTGCGTGTGCGTGTGCGTGTGCGTGTGCGTGTGTGTGTGTGTGTGTGTGTGTTTTAATCTGCACTGTCCAACGTCGCAAAGAGGCACAGGAGAACAAAGACAGGAGCCAGCCAACAAGGACCTACTTCAGAAACAGAGGTCACTTGCTGAGTACACATTGAAGGAATTTCTCAAATCCAGGAGACATACTTTATGTTAGAAGAAACAGAAGTGAGGCATAGTATACATGACTTCAGGAGAAAGAGATGAAGTTGACAGAAGGAGAGAAGACAATAATTATGGGAGCAAGAATGTGAGGAAGAATTAAGGATGGGCTCCAGAGTTCAAGTGGAAGGGTGTGCTTCAAAGAGGAAACCAGAAGGAGTGGGAAAGTCTTAATGTTCACGTTAAGGATCTATGGTCCTCCAGGGCCTCTGTCATTAAAAGGGGACCCCCATGTGGAGGGAATAAAACAAGGAATGGCAAAAAAAACACTTGGCAAAATTTCAAAATTACAACTATTTTCCCTTTTTCTAACTGGCAAGTATTTTAAAAAATAATAGTACATGCTGTTAGGGTATGGTGAAATGTTTTCTCATACATTGCTGCTAGAATGTAAACTTGATAGATTTTTGGTAAGAAATTCATACCATGGATCAAGCGCCTTGAGAATTCCTGTTCAAGTTACTCTAGGGGCAAAAAAAAAAAAAAACAAACCCAAAAAACAAAAACCAAAAAAACACCTGTACAGAGAGATTTAAATGAAGGATCACAGTATTATGAGTAAACACTGTGAAAAGGGACACTGAAGATCATGATTTTGAAGTGTTTTCAATGATTTGTGTAATAGTTATGATACAAAATTTAATAAAAATCAGTATACAAAGTGATATCCAAGTACATGACCATAATCTGTTTATAGTTATATAACTATATAGACATATATAGGTGTGCAAGAAAAAGTAGTGGAAGAAAATACACCAAAATGTTAATAGTACTTTTCTCTAACAAGTGATTTTATTTCCTGTTTACACTTTTCTGCCTTTTACATTTTTTCTACAACCAACCTGTGATACTTTTATGATTAAAACAAACCCCTCCAACAAGAGGCATTATTTACAAATTAGGAGGGGCTTCCCTGGTGGCACAGATGGTAAAGAATCTGTCTGCAATACAGGAGACCTGGGTTTGATCCCTGAATTGGGAAGATACCCTGGAGAAGGAAATGGCAACCCACTCTAGTAATCTTGTTTGGAGATTTCCATGGACTGTATAGTCCATGGGGTCGCAAAGAGTCAGACACGACTCAAGCAAATTAGCCTGGAGCTGGTCAGTGAACTGTGAAAGGGACCTCCCTTATTATTACCTGCCAGGTGTTTGCTCTCAGACTACAGGAGGGGGAAATCCCAGTTTTCTCCAGTACTGAAGCTTAGGACTACATGAAAGAATCCAGTTCCTATGCAAAAATTCCCACTCTTTGAATAAGAAATCAGAGGAGACCTTTGTTTCTAGAAAGAGTGAGGTTAACTCAACCTAGAACAGTGAGGAGAAGAAAGAAATGTGGAAACAGGAATCCTGTTACAGCCTTGGGATGGTTCATTCAGGCACTAGAGGAATATATCCTACCAAATGAATATAAGTAACTCCCACATCTTAATTCAGCTGAGAGGTAAGGGAGTAGGGCTGCTCACAGAAGCTAACTAGAACATGAAGCATCTGTGTCTATCACCTGTGTGAACTGGCAAAGGAAGATACATTGGCCTGGATGTACCTGTGAGCCTCTGAAGCCAGACTGTATGGGTTTGATTTCCGGCTTGTCCACATACTTGTTGTGTCAACTTGGACAAATTACTTGTTCTCTCGGGGCTTCATTTGTGGCAACTCACTCCAATCACCAGTTCTCAGCATGGGGACCATCGCAAGCCAGACACAAGGCAAAGAGAGGTCAACCACCTATCAGGCCATGGCCTGAGTCCCACATCTGTACTGAGCCCACTGCCACCCACCTCCTCCAGAGAGATGGCCATGACCACATTATGGAACATGCTATATAGGCAATCATGTCTGTGAAGGACAACTCAGAGACGTGCTGACACTTACCCAGAGCAGCAGGACCCTCGAGTCAGGGAAGCATGAGTGCCATGTTGGGGTGATGTTCAGAAGGACCATGCCAGCCTGAAAGGAGCCACTGGCACTTGTGAGGTTTCCATGGGCAGGTGGATGCAGAGGCTGCTGGAAGCCAGGAAGAAGTTATCCTCCAGGTAGTAGTGGCCAGTGAGGGAATGGCAGGTTCACAAAGGGGAGAAAGGAGCCTGCTTGGCTGCCCAAGAATCTGTGGAGAGTTTGAGGCAGGGCTGGGAGCGCCCAGGGGCTGGGAGCTGGAGCAGAGCAGGTGGTAGAGGAAGAGGTCTGTTGAGCAATCAAAGCAGGCTGCAGCTGGCAGGGAGCTGGTGAGCACTGCCTGGTAAGAAGTAAGAGAGAGCTCCAGGCTCTCCCTAGAGGAGGCAGGAGGGGCTCGTTGGGCTGCACGGAGCTTGGGCCCTCAGCAATTGTGGTACAGAGAATCCCTTCCCGGGTTGTGAGCCAATGACTCTCCCACTCAACCCTTAGAGCCTGAGGGCCACCTCTCAGGTCACACAGCTGAGAGTCAGCTGGTTGGTGGTGGTGGTTTAGTTGCTAAGTCATGTCTGACTCTTGTGACCCCATGGACTGTAGCCTGCCAGACTCCTCTGTCCATGGGATTTTCCAGGCAAGAATACTGGAGTAGGTTGCCATTTCCTTCTTCAGAAGATCTTCCTGATCCAGGAATCGAATCTCCTACATTGCAGGCAGATTCTTTACCTACTGAGCTATGACGGAAGCCTGGGAGTCAGCTAAGTGGAGAGAAATGCTGAGACGCCCTCTGCTGGCAGTCTTGCTGGGCTTCTAGGCATTTAACTAGGCTGGCCGTCCTCTGGACTTTATTCCCAACAGCGAAGTGTGCTGTAGAGGGGTATATTATGGAAGCCTCCTGTCACTTAGAGGCCAAGAGTCTCTGAATCTGGACTGAGGTCTCTCCACAGCACATCAAACAAAGTGATTTTGTGTCTATTCCTCCCCTGGTCAACATCTGCTGGCTGCTGGCTCTGGGCAGGGACCAGTGCTAACACTCAGGGGAACCAAGCCAAAAGACAGAAGACCTTAGAGGATGAACTAAGCCAGCAGCACAATGACAATTTCTTTACCTGCACCAGGGATCCCAGTCACCTGCCCTCAGAGTCCTGAGTCGGGGGGTGAGGTGGTGGAGGGAAGAAGAGGAAGGAAGAGGGTAGAGTGTGTATTCACCTGGATGTCACAGGGGACTCTCAGATGCGAGTGTGGCCACAAAACCTCATCCCCAACCCTTTCATGGTGATGCCCATAGCAAAGACCCCAACCAACATCAATTACATGTGACACATAAGGCAATGCTGCTAATGTGAGTAGCAGTGGTACTCCAAGAGTTGGAGGAGGCAGTTCATCTGAGACTTGAATGAGGAGGAGGGGGCCACCATGGAAAGTTCTCCTCTGTGTGGCGCAGCTTGTCCCACACAGAGGAGGAAGGAAAGCAAAGGCCACAGTTGGGAACAAGCTGGATGTGCTCTGGAGCCAGCCAAGAAGGCCATTGCAGCCAGAGGCTGGTGAGGAGACTGGGGGTGAAAGTGGTGTGGGAAGAAGAGCCTAAGAGGAGGCCAGCAGAGGTGCAGAGGAACTGCTGACCAGAGAGGGGACTTTGGAGTTTATTCCAAAGAGATGGGGCGACACTGGGAGAACCTGTCACCAGAGAGAAGTGGGGTCTTGTGGTATTGCAAAGACTCTGTCCCAGCTGCTGTGTGGATAGGAGTGAAGTAAACAAAGGGGCCAGAGCAGAAGCAGGGAGATGAGTAGACAGGGCCAGGGACCGTGGAGATGTGGGCAGAGGGAGCAGTCACCAACTAGAATCACCAAAATCTGATGAGAGGTTAGGTTGGAGAGGAAGAACAAAGGAGAGGGGAGGGCAAGGAGAATTCTGGCATCTTTACTTAAGCAACTGGATAGAAGGCAGAGCCCTTGGGGTAAGTGGTGGTGAGGGGGTGGAGAAACGAGTGTGTTGAGGGGGATGAAGCACTGCAGTCTGGACATCTTCATTCGGACGTGCCCTTTGGGCATCCAAGTAGGCAGTTACTTTGATGAACAAATGCAGAGTTCAAGGAAGAAGGCCTTCCCAGATACAGAAACTTTGGAGCCATCTGCAGGCAGATGATCCCTCTGATGAGAGTGGAGTCCAAAGTACCAAACTCTATTTCCAGCCCAGGCAGCATTGCTCTGGTACACCGTCTAGCCTGGGTGGCAAAGGAAAAAGGGAGGACCTAGGAAAGAAGGCTGACTCAGGACCAGAGAGCTGGTCATCTCTGGTGAGGTACAAAACCCACACTGCCCTCAGGGGCAAAGGGAGCAATGTCCCAGAGCCCACGAGGTTGGTGAGGGCACAGGAGGCAGGGAACAAACTAACAACACTGCTCCCAGCACTCCAACTCTCCTGTACACATCCTCTGCAAAGACCCCAGTTTCTCCTTCCATCTTGGTGGGAAATGGGGCAAGGACTTCCCCAAGGACACAGAGAAAGTTACAGGCCCTAGGAGTTGACTGTAACTAGCAGAAGCACACTCATTTTCTCCACCAACATTTCTTAGCTTCCCAATTTTTCTACTGTTTTTTGGTTTCCAAAATATTTTTTTTTAATATTTATTTACTTATTCTTGCCTCTGCTGCGTCTTTGTTGCTCTGCAGGGCCTTGACTGTTCTGCCATCTAACTAACTGTGAGATGGAACTGGTGGTGGTAAAATGCGAGGGAAGAGCAGAGCTGTGACGAGGGCAGGAGTCTTTAGCAACAGTGTCAAGAAACTGAGCCCTGAGCGAGAAGCAGGGCAGGCAGGGATGTTCAGCAAGTTCTATCTGAGGGGGAAAAGCAGGGGTGACTCCAGGAACAAAAGCAGAGATCCTGAAATTGGGAAGATATTCAATCTACAAGTTGGTATCTAGGACTTCAGTAGGAGGTCCCAGCAGGCTCCACAGCCACACTGACATTGTGATAGTCCTTGCTGTCCCTGTGATATTCCAGGCAGGACCCAGTGGTCCCAGGCATGAAGAGAAGGGCCATCAAGACAGGGAGCCGGAGCCAGATAGGGCATACAAGGACATGTCTCCTGTAGGAGAAGACATGGGTGTTCCCGTTCTAGAGCGGAACAGCCCACCATGCAGATATGTTTGGCAGGGGGACAGGGAGAAGCAAGCTGCCTGGAATAAGAATCACATTGCAGTGTCCACACGTATGATAGAGTAGGGTGAAGATATGTGACTGGTTTCTGGAAACAGTGTGAGGGTCTACAATGGGCTGAGGTCCAGCGTGGCCCAAGGCTATATATGGCCAGTTGCATACCACAGGTAAAGATGTCAGGCTGCCTGCATCAAAGCACAGAGTCTGGCTGACCATGGATTCTTGTCTTACTGCAACCTGGAGATCCAAGACTGTCCAAACATTACCCAAAAACATTTCGGCATTTGCTGCCATGACTATTGCTTTAAGGTAAGGAAGAGGGGTGGTGTTGCTGAGAACACCATCCAGAGCTGGGGATTCCTTTTGGATTCAGAGAGCATGGAGAAGGCTTGATTTCTGTATGCGCATGCTCCATCTCAGGGGCTTTGCAGAAGTGGGAGCTGAGTGAGCTCTCAAGTCTAAGGGAGTTAATGAGTACTGACAAGTCTATGTGCTTAATACTGTGAGGGAAACAAAAGCAGTCTTATGGGGAAAGACTATTCCCAACAGAAGGCCAACAAGTGCAAAAGCCTTCAGGCAGGAGCATGGAATATTTTAGCTCATGTGGCTGGAATAGCGTGAGTGAAAGATTAGTGGTAGGAGATAAAGTCACAAGGATGCCTAAGACCTGGATCATGTAGATGTTGGAGGACCCAGAGAGATTTTAGATTTCATTATAAATGAAGCTGGAACCTACTAGATGGTTTGACTGGAGAAAGACAAGGGCTGACTCAAGCTAAAGAAAACAGTCACTTGATTCAGGAATTGGCATGGCAGATGTCAAGATGGTGGCTGGATTGGGGATATTGTTTGAAAATAGTACTAGTAGTCTGTGGGTTGTGGAAAAATGAGAGGAGTCAAAGGACACTTCAAAGTTTGGGGCCCAACCATTACCTGAAGGGATGATGGTGCCGTTTACTGAGAAAGGAAATACTGGAGGGGAGCAGGTTTGCGTGAAGGGAAGGTGTTCAGCTCAGTTCAGTTCAGTCGCTCAGTCGTGTCCGAGTCTGTGACCCCATGAATCGCAGCATGCCAGGCCTCCCTGTCCATCACCAACTCCTGGAGTTCACTCAAATTCACGTCCATCGAGTCGGTGATGCCATCCAGCCATCTCATCCTCTGTTGTCCCCTTCTCCTCCTGCCCCCAATCCCTCCCAGCATCAGAGTCTTTTCCAATGAGTCAACTCTTCACATGAGGTGGCCAAAGTACTGGAGTTTCAGCTTTAGCATCATTCCTTCCAAAGAACACCTAGGACCGATCTCCTTTATAATGGACTTGTTGGATCTCCTTGCAGTCCAAGGGACTCTCAAGAATCTTCTCCAACACCACAGTTCAAAAGCATCAGTTATTCAGTGCTCAGCTTTCTTCACAGTCAAACTCTCACATCCATACATGACCACTGGAAAAACCATAGCCTTGACTAGATGGACCTTTGTTGGCAAAGTAATGTCTCTGGTTTTTAATATGCTGTCTAGGTTGGTCATAACTTTCTTTCCAAGGAGTAAGCATCTTTTAATTTCATGGCTGCAATCACCATTGGCAGTGATTGTGGAGCCCAAAAAAATAAAGTCTGAAACTGTTTCCACTGTTTCCCCGTCTATTTCCCATGAAGTGATGGGACCAGATGCCATGATCTTAGTTTTCTGAATGTTGAGCTTTAAGCCAACTTTTTCACTCTCCTCTTTCATTTTCATCAAGAGGCTTTTTAGTTCCTCTTCACTTTCTGCCACCAAGGATGGTGTCATCTGCATATCTGAGGTTATTGATATTTCTCTTTGCAATCTTGATTCCAGCTTGTGCTTCTTCCAGCCCAGCATTTCTCATGATGTACTCTGCATATAACTAAATAAGCAGGGTGACAATATACAGCCTTGATGTACTCCTTTTCCTATTTGGAACCAGTCTGTTGTTCCATGTCCAGTTCTAACTGTTGCTTCCTGACCTGCATATAGGTTTGTAGATGACTGAAATTCCAAGGAGAGCTACATGGGGAGCTTCTGTGATCGTATGGATATGTGCATTTGTGTTCCCGGGAAAGGCCAGGGCTGGTGAAATCATGTAGGGTGTGAGTAGGTGGGGATGGGGGCTGACACTGAGCCCTTGTGTCTTTCTAGCATTTACAGATTGGGAAGAGCAGGGAGTCTACAGAGAAGGATGAGAAGTCACACAGAATATAATGCCCCAAGTGACACAGTTTCTCCAGAGAGTCCAGTGGTCACAGTGTCAGTGGCACTGAAAGATTGAATGGGATGAAGCCTGAGGACTGCCCTTGAATTTTGCATCATGGTGATCACTGATGACCTCAGTTGAAACAGTTTTGGTGGAGTTATGGGGATAGAAGCCTGACTGGAGTGGGTTCATGTGGGAATGGACAGAGTCACTCTGAAACACTCTCCTGATGGGTTGGCATTATAAGACAGCAGTGCAAGTGGATAGTGGGGCAGAGGTGCCAGGCATGGGTTTATGCTGATGGGAGTGGTAAGAGTCACAAGCAGAAACTGATGATGCAGGAGACATGGATGCTGATGGTGATCCTGATGTACATCTGGAGGAGAGAAAAATGGGTCCCAGTTAACACATGGCAGGGACAGAAAAGGCTGAATCTGTGGGTCATTATTATGGAGAGGTTCCCAGGTTGGTGGGTGGGAGAATGAGGAACTTCTTCACTAGTTGCCTCTGTTTTTCTCAGTGAATGACGAAAGGATCACCTTTGAGGGGTGGGGAGGAGTGCTGGACACTTGAGAAGAAAGGGGAGGATTTGAAAATTGTCTCGGAGACAAGGAGGGTGGATGGGCTCTGCAGAGCCTGCTTGAGGGGAGGACTTGTGCAATCCTTTAAGACCAGTTAGCACGTAGTGTGTTGTTCCCTAACCAGGTTCAGCCACAGACGTGAAATGGGGACACTGACATTTACTGGGGCAGAGGCTGTGCCAGGTGAGTCGGCACAGTTTATACTGTGCTCAAGGGAACAGTAATAGAGAGGTGATGGCAGAGACTATCCAACTGAGTTGGAGGTCATGGAAGTCAAGGAGAGGGGCAAATTGGTTGTGATGAGTTCTAGAGCAGCAGTTCTCATACTGGAGCATGTGACTCACACTTCACTATCCCCTGAAGGGCTCCTTAAGACAGAGTGCTGGGCCCCAGCAAGGTTTCTAACTTGGTACATCTGGGTGGGACCTGAGAATTGGCTTGTCTAAGAAGTCCAGACAATGCTGAGGCTGCTGGTCCACAGAGAGTCTGGCCAGAGCAGTGGCTGAGGTAGAGAGGGGCCCAGAACATTGAGGAAAGGAACAAAATGCTAGGTAGTTGGAAGCCCTTCCATCTGCACAGATGCAGAATTGACTCAGGAGTAGAGGTGCAGAGACTGTGACATGCGGTTTGGCAAAGAACAGTCTATTTTCCTGATTCCTGGGCTTACGTGAAAAGTTATTAGAAACCACTATCAACAATTAAATACCATTAAATTGGATAAGTGGGAAGAAATGGATGCATTCCTAGAAACATACAACATACTAATACAGAACCAAGAAGAAATTGAAAGCTTGGAAAGACCAATAATAAATAGATTAAATCAGTAACCAAACACCACTTAATAAAGAAAACCTCAGGGCCAGGTCTTCACAGGCAATTCTAACAAATATTTAAAGAAAAATTAATAACAATCCTCCTTAAACTCTTCCAAAAATAGAAGAAAGAACACTGCCAAACTTATTTTATGAAGCCAGCATTAATTACCCTAACAACAAAGTCAAGCATAATATTAGAAATAGGGCTATGCTATGATCCATCAATCCAACTTCTATGTATATACACAAAGGAATTGAAATCAGGCTCTCAAAGCAGTCTCTGCATTGCCTGTTCACTGCAGCATTGTCGACAATAGTCAAAACATGGAAACAATCTAAATGTGCAGTGATTGATGGATAAGAAAATGTAGTACATACATTAAAATTGGGTATTATCCAGCCTTTAAAGACAGAAGGAAATCCTGTCATTTGCAGCAACATGGATGAAACTGTAGGACATTATGCTAAGTGAGGTAAGCCAGGCAGAGAAAGGCAAACACTTCTTAGTACCACTTACACAAGGAATCTAAAATAGCAAAATCCTTAGAAGAGAGTAGAACGGTGGTTGCCAGGAGCTTGGGGAGGAGGTGAAATGGGGAGGTGATGGTCAAAGGATAGCCTTTATATTCAGGGGACCTGAGTCCTTGAATCCCTATTCCCTGTAACACTTTGAAGTCTTAGGTGGTACAGATGACGAACTTCCCCATGGACATTTGCAAGCTGCAGAAGCCACTGTCTCTTCCTCTCAAGAAGCACCTTCCATGTAGCACCTCACCTAAGCCCCCCTAGCTTCCCTGCTAGGTCATTGGCCCATTTAGGGACAAGGAAGTAAAGACCCAAAAAGGAAAAAGACATGGGGAAGCACCTAGCTTGTAGATGGCACAACCAGGACCTCAACCCAGGACTTCAGATTCAGGTTCTCTGCCATAGTCCCCCAAGCTGCCTCCACCATTGCTCAGATAGCATCAGATCAGGACTCAACAGCCAGATATTCAGTAAAACAAGATATATAGCTCGGGACCAGCAGCAGGTAAAGGCCAGGATAAGTGGGCATGTGTGGGAAGTGATGGTGCTATCCTGGTGCTTGGGAAGCCTCTGGGCCACATGGTCAACTCTGCTTGAACACAGGTTTGCATGCTAAAAACCAGTGGAATTGACCCCAGTGTCTGAGCTTCATGGGGCCTGGTGATCCTGGCAGCCCCTTAGCCTTAGCACCTGTTCAACTAGAAGCGCAGAACAGAGTATCTCCCTTGAAGGCAATGGGAATGGGTAGCAACCAGGCCCTCCACCACCGATGAGCCTGTTCTGCCTTTTCCCCAGAAGACACATTGATCTGGACTATTACTTCCCATGCCTGGAGCATTCGTCCTCCCCAAGAGCCTCTGACTGCTAACTGGATTGAGTGTGTGTTTCCAATCTCATGGATACTTTCTTTTACTTCCTTCAGGCTGAGAAGAAAATGATGACTCCAGGACAAGTTTGACTATCCCCAGTTACCCCAAGTTGCTGGCTCTTCTTCCCGCACTTCCTCCCTCATGCTTTTGATTTGTTCATGTTTGCCCTTCTTAAGTTGAACTTGCTTACATCCAGTAGTGTATCTTGATGATCTTATGATAATCCCTTGTGTGTGTACCTTTTTATAGCTGAAAAAGCACTTCCCATCCATGATCTTACTTCAGGCTCAAGCAAAAAGTGTTGAACAATAATTCCGTTTGACTTCCCCAAGACTGGTCAGCTTCCTGATGAGTTTAGGTGGCCTGAGTGTGACTTTGGGACTTGAAAGCAGAAGGAGACCCCCCTGAAGCTTCTTAGGGGCCAGGTTAAAGACTGTTGACTATCCCTAGTAGGTAAATTGTGGACACTGAATGCTGGGGATCGACATAGGCTAATGTTTAGCTTGTCTATTTGCCATATATATTTTTTGAACTTTCCATATCCTTTTACAACTAGTTTGTTGCTTTCAATTGAGTTACATAGCAGATTTTAGTTACCTCCTCCTACCTAGCTTTCAGTACAGCTGAGTTCTTCCCCGCAGGCATGTGGACATGTATTAGAAAGTTTACACATTAGGTCTAAATTATCTGTGATGTAATTCTTAAGAGGATACTGACCAAATGAACATCATGTCTGAATTTTGATAGCTGATTGATACCTTTGACCTCAATTTCCAACCCCTAAACTTCACAAGGATCCCCTAAAGTAGGTCTTAGAGTACATAGACTCCAGAAAGATTATGAAGGGATAAAATCAGTTAACATTCTTAAGGCCTTACTACATAGCAGGCATTATAACAGAGTGATGGCATTAATCCCCGTGCTAATCTTGTGCAGAGCATATTCTTCTCCCCAGTGTGCAAATGAGGACATTTGGGCTCAGACAAGAGGTCAGAACCATTGCTGTATCTCTCCAGTAACTGTAACCATAGTCCTGAGCCTTTGTGGAGGTTACCTGGTCCTCCCAGGGAAACTGCCCCCCTCAGACCTTCCCTAAGGCACACTTTCACAAAGAGAGGCAGGTGGGAAATTGCACTCCTCCTCTGGGCATCCTTGGTAAAATATAAGAAGAGCCAAACTGGCCCCCTCACCTCCTCTTTTCCATGAAAACACCTCTAAACTGAAATCCTCTTAGCTGGGAAGAGATATGACTCACAGATCTTCCCAAAGAAGAGCTCATCCACCCAGGAGAAGATCCAGTTGTTTAGCTGATCTGAGTACAGGGACCTCAGTGACATCCCATTTTCCAGTTCAGACTCTGTCCCAAGCTAGCAGCAACTACCAAAATCCCAGGTACTTAGAACAGGGACTCCCTTTGGCCAGCTGGACAGATATAGACCCATGCAACTGGGTTCCTCGACCTTTGGGGCCAGCGTTACTGTGTAAATTGGGCTTCCCTGATAGCTCCATTGGTAAAGAGTCTGCCTGCAATGCAGGAGACTCCGATTCCTGGGTCAGGAAGATCCACTGGAGAAGGGATAGGCTACACACTCCAGTATTCTTGGGCTTCCCCTGTGGCTCAGCTGGTAAAGAATCTGCCTGCAATGTAGAAGACCTGGGTTTGATCCCTGGGTTGGAAAGATCTCCTGGACGAGGCAAAGGCTACCCACTCCAGTATTCTGGCCTAGAGAATTTCATGGACTATGTAGTTCATGGGGTCACAAAGAGTCAGACGGGACTAAGCAACTTTCACTTTCACTGTGTAAGTTTTGCAAAGCGAAAGGACAAACTGACAGTTTTTCTGATTAAAAATGAGGGTCTTGGGAGCAGACAGGGAGGTTGAGCGTGGACCCGGGGGGCTGGCGAGGGGTGGGGGTGGGGGGCGCGGCGAGGAGGCCTTCACATCTCCGCGGCCACGGCGCGAGTGCCACTACTTGGATCCCTCTTCTGGCTTCGGAGCTGATCCAGAAGGCCAATCTGGCTAAGCAGGCCAAGCGCTACGATGACATGGCCACCTGCCTGAAGGCCATGATGGAGCAGGGTGTGGAGCTGTCTAACGAGGAGCACAACCTGCTGTCAGTGGCCTACAAGAACGTGGTCTGGGGCCGCTGGTCCGCCTGGAGGGTCATCTCCAGCATCGAGCAAAAAACCGACACCTGGACAAGAAGTTGCAGCTGATCAAGGACTCCCGGGCAAAAGTAAGAGTCCGAGCTGAGGTCCATCTGCACCACGGTCCTGGAATTGTTGGATAAGTATTTAATAGCCAATGCAACTAATCCAGAGAGTAAGGTCTTCTATCTGAAAATGAAGGGAGATTACTTCCGGTACCTTGCTGAAGTTGCTTGTGGTGATGATCGGAAGCAAACGATAGATAATTCCCAAGGAGCTTACCAAGAGGCTTTCGATGTAAGCAAGAAAGAGATGCAACCCACACACCCCATCCAGCTGGGGCTGGCTCTTAACTTTTCTGTATTCTACTATGAGATCCTCAATAACGCAGAACTGGCCTGCACACTGGCTAAAATGGCCTTTGATGAGGCTATTGCAGAACTCGACACACTGAATGAAGACTCGTACAAAGACAGCACCCTCATCATGCAGCTGCTGAGAGACAACCTCACATTATGGACATCAGACAGTGCAGGAGAAGAATGTGATGCGGCAGAAGGGGCAGAAAACTAAGTGCATACAGGGTGTCATCTTTCTTCCCCTTGAAACCTTTTTACTCATCTCCATTCCTTATTCCATTTGGATTTCCTATAGCAAAGAAACCCATTCCTGTGTATGGAATCAACTGTTTATAGTCTTTTCACACTGAAGCTTTGGGAAAACTCCATTCCTTGATTTGTGTTTGTCTTAGCCTTGCTGGTGGGCAGTTACTGCTGTAGAAAATTATTAATAGCTTCGTTTCATACAAACATAAGTAACTTCCAAACACTTATGTAGAAGACTAAAAATGTATCTGGTATTTAAGTAATCTGAACCAGTTCTGCAAGTGACTGTGTTTTGTATTACTGTGAAGATATGAAAATGTAGCTAATTACAATTTAAAGAGTGTTCTACATAACTTCTTAATTTCTACATTCCCTCCCTTACTCTTAGTCAGAGATTTCCTTTCAGGATTTTCCATCCTCTTAAAGTATTCCTTTTTAGTAGGAATCCAGAAGTATTAGATTGAATGGAAAAGCATTTGACATTTTGGGGCTGGGGGAATCACAGATTAAATGCCTCCTGTATCATATGTGATGGAGGTCTTGTGTATCTGTGACAACAGGGAGTTTCCTTATTCACTCTTCATTTGCTGCTGTTTAAGTTGACAACTTCCCTTCCCAATAAAAACTCACACCTCCAAAAAAATAAAATGAGGGCCTTTTCTCCTAATTTTGAAGAGATTGGGCTGCCTTTCTGAGTGTCTGGTGTCCTCCGCCAGCATTCAGAAGTTGTTTTGTGGAAGTTGCTCCACATTCAAATAATCTTTTTTTTTTTTTTTTCGATGAGTCTGTGAGGAAGAAAGTGGTCTCCCCATCCTATTCTTCCACCATTTTGGGACCGCCCCTTCTCTTGATTTAATTAGAAAATGTCTCTCCATCTCTGTCCAGTTTCTGAGCCCTGTGCACATTGGATGGTGGACTTGTCCAAATGATCAGAGAATAACATTCAATTTATTTGCCTTGATGTGCATAAGATTTGCTCTGGAGGGGAAAATTGGCACAGCATGCCATGTACTGACACAAAATATGAGCTGGTTTTCCTCAAGACTAGCTCTCAGCCAGGGACTTGGCACATGGTAGGGACTGACACATAGGTGCTGAATGAATTAGTGAAAGGGAAAGGGGTCCAAGATAGGCTGGCTTCCCCACCTTCAAGATACACTATGCCTTTAAGGGAGTTTTAGAACCAATGTGCAAGATACTGATTTCAATCTGAAAAAATCTCTTTCATGGTTGAAATGGCTCAAAATTCTGCAGACTTAAGGAAAAAAGTGGTTGCATTACACTTGCCTTGTTTTTAGTTGCCTAGAATTTTTAATCATACTTGCTTGACTCACGGTAATGTACACAAACATAATAAATGGTAAGATACTTCATGTGTAAATGTTAAGGTTTCCTTTTTTAAGTGTGATAACTTGGTGCATTTGGCTGTGTCATTAATTTTCTCCTATTATTTGAAGCCATTCTCCTTACAAAGGCAAATAAATACTTTTAAGAAGTATCAAATATAAAGAGAAAAGACAGAAGTATCTAGAAACTATACATGCACAGGAGGTGTGCAATTCTAGGCCTGTCAAATCTTTTTTAAAAAAATTATTTTTATTGGAGTGTAGTTGCTTTTCAGTGTTGTGTTAGTTTGTGCTGTACAGCAAAGTGAATCAGCTATACATATACAAATATTTCCCCTCCCTTTTGGAGTTCCTTCCTATTCAGTAGACCAATCAGATTTTCTTTTTTTTTAGACCTATCAGATCTTAATGAGTAATGTTTTATTCTTTTGGGCCCATCCTTTCATTGCTGATAGGTGGCTCCTTCGTCCTTACTGAACACTTGCAATGACCAGGAGCACAGTCCCTTACAAGCCCATTCTGTCTCTGGAAATGCATTCCTCAGTTGAGTTACAACTTGTTCCCTTTAACTATCATCCACTGATAATCTATAATCCCTCTCTTATATGCTAACCCCTAAAATATGTAAATGTGCTTATTGGATTCTTCCTCTGTCAACTCTTCCCATTTAAACACCCCTGTTCCCATCAACTCTGGCAGTAATTCTGAATAGACATCTCTCAAACACCCTTCTCAAAGATGCACCCTAAACCACACATCGCAACCCATCCCTCCAGATGTGTACCAACAGGAAAGACTTCTCATCTTATTTATTAGGGCCAGTGGCCCAGGCTGTTAGAATCCTGTTGAATAGTCATTCTGCATATCAGTTGATCCATGCTTCCAAGATTTTTACCCGAAAAAATCTATGGAATCTATGGAATTCCAAGACGTGGAATCCATGTCTTGATCCCACCTGGGGCCAAAAAGAATTGATCAGGAAATCATTCCAAAGATAGAAGACATGACAGAGAAATCCTTCCACTACTGAGCAGGGACGTTGGGACCCAGTAATCAGTAGATATTGAACTAGTATCCCTGTGGCTACATTCTCACCGCAACCTCAGCCACCATCTTGGCTACATGAGTACCATTAGGAAATGAAGAAGATGCTTTATCAATTCAAAGGACAAGAACTATAACAATAGCTCCTAACCAGATATTTCTAGGACTCTCTGTTGGTAATAGTATGTGACACAAACACCCCACCACCCGCCCAAATAGATTAGTACTATTTTGAAAAATGACTTAGCAGAGCAGTTTCCCAGTGAGCCACTTGATCCCCATACTCAGCCTTTGCTATTCCTCCTTCCTCTTTACAGATCCATACCTATGAGGGCCCCCAACCCATACACCCCATGTGGGGTCCTCTGGGGGACTCTGCTTATTAATGCATTCCACCTGTGAATTTCCACACAACACATTTCTCTTGTCCTGTTTGTCTGCACAGTATCTTTTCCCCATGAATTTCCCAGTGGAAGAAATCTTCCACCAAGGGACCCAAGAGTGGTTATATTGAATTTGAAGTTGAGATTGCTACCTGGTCATTTGGGGCCCCTCTTGGCACTGAATCAACAAGACAGGTACTATTTTACCTGCTGGCTGACTGCTCCTGATTATTGAGGTGGAATGGAGTTACTACTATACCGTGGAAGCAAGAAGGATCATATCTGTAACCTAGGAGAAAAATATGAAAGTGTCTCCTAGTGTTCCCATATCCAATAATACAAGGTAATGGAATGCTATAATGATTCATGCAGGCAGGACCAGTAAGGGATCAGATTGGTTCAGAATAAAGATTTGTATCTTATGGCCACATAAACAACCAGATACAACTAGATGAGGTTATAGGGAACTGAAATGCTAGTGGAAGAAGGAAGTTATAAATACTGAGTATGACCTCATGGCCAGTTGCCAAAATAACAACTATAGAAGCTACGCATACTTGGTCTTGCTTTGTTATTATATGGTTGACTCAAATGCCCATTATTTTTTATTTCTCCCGTTCCCAAATGCTGTGTTTGAATTGTGTGGGTGTTACTTACTAATATAATTTAACCTATAGAGTACCGTATATCAAAGTGTAATTATGACAGAACTAGAGAAGGAGTAAGACATCCCCCAGAGAATGGAGTGTATCTAATTGGACTTTTGCCATCCCACCTTGCTGAAGAAGGCAGAGGTGCATTCACCGATATGAGGAATAGCTGCATCATGCTAAGCAGAAGCATGATGTTGCTACTGTTATCATTTGGAAAAAAACCATGGAGAGAAGAGGTGGACTGTGCTGGATTGGCTGTTAGCAGCTAGGCTGCATCTCTGACCCTTTGTACATTTTCTACTCAATATATTGGATAGTCCTTGGAACTACATGTCCCAGAATCCCTCATCAGAGCACCTCCAGGTTTGATTATCAAGCTACTATAGTACTTTGAGGAATGAAGAAGCCCTTATTCCCTGGCAGTAGCACTGGGCAATAAGGAGTGTCAAAAAGAGGTTATACCTAAGTTATACCTGGTTTCTTTCCCAATGACTTCTGGGGAACCTCCTGAAAATCATCCATGACAGTCCTGCCTGCAGCTGGAATCACTGGGGGCTTTTTCCTAGTGTATCAGCAGCAGCCTCCCTGACCTTCACTACTCCAACCTTTCACTGGTTGTGAAAGCCACTGATTTCCTGGTCTCAACCCTTCCTGCTTAGAAAAGAGTGGCACTATTCTGACAGGCTACACTGTTAATGCTGTCTCCACCCAGCCTTCTTCTGCACCATATACCCTGCCTGTGAGTGGCTTCTGCACCATGCCATCTGTCCCATGAAAAATCCCCATGTGAGGCCTTCCTCACTGTACACACTGAACAACTTCTGCACAGTGCTGTAGCCCAAGAAGCACCTTGTGTGCCAGACTCAATATCTAATGACATCTGCAGGATTCTCTTTCCTCTGAACATCCTCTGAACACAGCCCCACTCATGAATGCTCCCTGTGTTCCCTCCTCATCCCATCCCCCTCTGCTCAGGAACTCCTGTCTGCTGACCTCCTCCTCTGGGTGCCTATCATATTGTTATGAGCTGTGGATAGCTTAACACAAATGAGAAAGTGTTTCTTATGTCCAGCATATAGAGCATGAAAGCATCAGCAATGTTCCAAACAAAACCTATAATCGTCCTTCATCAGTTTGTTAAGTCCTATGTAAGAAATTCTCGTCCTTCTCAGTCTTGAGTTAGCAGCCTCATGAATCTATCAGCTCATTCCCTAGAGTTCTGGAAACTCTGGCTCACTGCAGTGATAGGATTTCAAAGTTATTTAAGTAATGGCATCAGAAACTTGTGCCTCAGAACATTTGGCAAAGTCCTTTTCCTGAGGGTCTGAGACAGTTCCTTTTTCTTGAAGATACAGGACTATAGCAAGCACTTTCAGGGAAGCATAAGTGCAAGAGAAAAGATTTAACATGCCCATAGTTAAAGATCTGGTGAGAGTTCAACACAAAAATACTGCAACTGACAAGGAAATTTGGTTGTTTGTGTGGCATGCAAAATTTAAAAAGATAACTAGAATTATGATTGGTCTGGTCCCATCACTTCATGGGAAATAGATGGGGAAACAGTGGAAACAGTGTCAGACTTTATTTTTCTGGGCTCCAAAATCACTGCAGATGGTGACTGCAGCCATGAAATTAAAAGATGCTTACTCCTTGGAAGCAAAGTTATGACCAACCTAGATAGCATATTCAAAAGCAGAGACATTACTTTTGCCAACAAAACTTCGTCTAGTCAAGGCTATGGTTTTTCCTGTGGTCATGTATGGATGTGAGAGTTGGACTGTGAAGAAGGCTGAGCACCGAAGAATTGATGCTTTTGAACTGTGGTGTTGGAGAAGACTCTTGGGAGTCCCTTGGACTGCAAGGAGATCCAACCAGTCCATTCTGAAGGAGATCAGCCCTGGGATTTCTTTGGAAGGAATGATGCTAAAGCTGAAACTCCAGTACTTTGGCCACCTCATGGGAAGAGTTGACTCATTGGAAAAGACTCTGATGCTGGAAGGGGTTGGGGGCAGGAGGGGAAAGGGATGACAGAGGATGAGATGGTTGGATGGCATCACTGACTCGATGGACGTGAGTCTCAGTGAACTCCGGGAGTTGGTGATGGACAGGGAGGCCTGGCGTGCTATGATTCATGGGGTCACAAAGAGTCGGACACAGCTGAGCAACTGATCTGATCTGATCTGATCTGAAGGCATGATTTATGGTCCAAGATGTGATCTATCCTGGAGAATGTTCGGTGTGCCATTGAGAAAAAGATCAAGGCCATTGCTTTGGCGTGAAATGTCCTATAGATATCGATTAGGTCTAACTGGTCCATTGTATCATTTAAAGATTGTGTTTCCTTGCTAATTTTCTTTTTGGTTGATCTATCCATAGGTGTGAGTAGGGTATTAAGGTCTCCCAGTATTATGTGTTACTGTCAATTTCCCCTTTCCTACTTGTTAACATTTGCCTTACGTATTGAGGTGCTCCTATGTTGGGTGCATATATGTTTATTATTGTTATATCTTCTTGGATTGATCCTTTGATCATTATGCAATGTCCTTCTTTGTCTCATTTCATGTTCTTTATTTCAATGTCTATTTTATCTGCTATGAGTACTGTTATTCCTGCTTTCTTTTGGTATCCATTTACATAAAATACCTTTTCCAACACTTCACTTTCACTCTGTATGTGTCCCTTTATTTGAGGTGGGTCTCTTGTAGACAGCATATATAGGGGTTTATATTTGTAACCATTTTATGATACATCTTTTGTCACCTATGACTCCATTTATCCATCCCTCTATCCAATCATCAATCGATCATTTTCCTTGGTGCATTGTGGTAAATTATAGACATCAGTATGTGTCTCCTTAAGTATTTCAGCAAGCATGCCATTAAGTAGTGAGCCGTATTTGTTTACAGCAATTTTCTTTGGATATAAACTTTACATACAATGAAATATACCAATCTTTTTTTTCCCCAATCATGTTACTTTTTAATTGAAGTATAGTTGATTTACAGTGTTGTGTTAATGTCTGTTTTAAAGCAAAGTGTTTCAGCTATACACATATATGTGTATATATACATTGTGTGTGTGTGCACATTCTTTTATTTAATCTTTTTTTTTTTTTTTTTTTTTTGCTACACTGTGCAGCATGTGGGATTAGTTCCCTGACCAGGGATTGAAACTGCATCTCCTGCAGTGGAAGTGTGGAGTCTTAACCACTGAACTGCTACGGAAGTCCCATATATATGTTTTTCCATTATGATTTGTCATAGGATATTGAATACCATTCCCTGTGCTCTATAGTAGGAACTTGTCTATCCATTCCATGTACTCAAATTTATATCTCTTAACCGCAATCTCTTCTTCCATCCCTCCCCCAATTCTCTCTTCCTTGGAAGCCAAAAGTCTATTCTCTATGTCCATGAATGTGTTTCTGTTACATACATATGTTTGTGTGTGTGTGTCATATCTTAGAGTCCACATTTAAGTAATATTGTTTGGTATTTGTCTTTCTCTGTGTGCTTCATTTCACTTAGTATGATCATCTCTCAGTCCATACATGTTGACTGAAATGGCCTTATTGTTTTTGCTGTACAGATTCTTGGATCCTTTTAACCACACTTAGAGGTATCCATCTGTGATTTGTTTCCCTGATATACTATTAAAACGTGTGTAATACATCACTCTTGGGATAGTATGTCCATTTTGAGGCTATATTAGGATTTTTCTATGTATATGTCAGTCAGTTCAGTTCAGTTCAGTCATTCAGTCGTGTCTGACTCTTTGAGGCCCCATGGACTGCAGTTCCTGATGCCAGGCTTCCCTGTCCATCACCAACTCCCAGAGTCTACTCAACCTCAGGTACATCAAGTGGGAGATGCAGTCCAACAATCTCATCCTCTGTTATCCCCTTCTTCTCCCACCTTCAATCTTTTTCAGCATCAGGAACTTTTCCAATGAGTCAATTCTTCACATCAGGTGGCCAAAGTATTGGAGTTTCAGCTTCAACATCAGTCCTTATGAATATTCAGGCTGATTTCCTTTAGGATTGACTGGTTTGCTCTCCTTGCAGTCCAAGGACTCTCAAGAGTTTATATGAATATGAATAAATATTTATTGTTTTTATGCTGCCCTCTCATGGAGAAATAGAAGAAGGCTTATGAATGTGGTTTATAAAATGCAAATTTATTCTTTACATGTTGAAAAAGATAAGGTATAATTATTAAAAATTAATACATGCTGTCATTCCTTGGTGCATTTTGTGGTAAATTGCAGACATCAGTATGCAACTCCATAAGTATTTCAGCAAGTGTGCCATTATCTAGTGAGCTATGTTTGTTTAGAGGAATTTTCTTTGAGATATAAGCTTTACATACAATGAAACATACCAAACTTTTTTTTCCAGTCATGTTATTTTTCACTTGAAGTATAGTTGATCTACAGTGTTGTGTTAATTTCTGCAAAAAGATTTCGTTTTACACATATATGTGTGTATATACATTGTTTCTGTGTGTGTGATTTATATATATATATATATATATATATATATATATATATAGCACCAGGTAAGTCCCATAGATGGGATAAGGCAATGGCAGCCCACTCCAGTACTCTTGCCTGGAAAATCCCATGGACGAAGGAGCCTAGTAGGCTGCAGTCTATGGGGTTGCCAGGAGTTGGACACAACTGAGCGGCTTCACCTTCAATTTTCACTTTCATGCATTGAAGAAGGAAATGGCAACCCGCTCCAGTATTCTTGCTTGGAGAATCCCAGGGACAGGGAAGCCTGGTAGACTGCCATCTATGGGGTCGCACAGAGTCGGACACGACTGAAGTGACTTAGCAGCAGCAGCAGCAAGTCCCACAGATATTCTTTTTTATATTATTTTCCAGTATGGTTTATCATAGGATACTGAATGTAGTCCTCTGTGCTCTACAGTAGGAAATGGTTGTTTATACCTTCCTTATGTAATAGTTTACATTTGCTAACCCCAACTTCCTATTCTTCCCTCCCTGAACCCCCTCCTTCTTGGAAACCATAGGTCTGTTCTCTATTTCCATGAGTCTGTTTCTGTTGCACAGACATGTTCGTTTGTGTCATAATTAGATTCCACATATAAGTGGTATCATTTGCTATTTGTCTTTCTCACTCTGACTTATTTCACTTTGTATGATAATCTCTCAGTCCCTCCATGTTGCTACAAATGGCATCATTTCAATTTTTATGGCTGAGTACTATTCCGTTTTATATATGTACCGCTTCTTTATCCATTCATCTGTCAATTAACATTTAGGATGTTTTTATATTTTGGCTATTGTGAATAGTGCTGCTATGAACATTGGAGTGCCTGTATCTTATGAGATTACAGTTTCGTCTGGGTTTATGTCCAGGTATGGAGAAGGAAATGGCAACCCACTCCAGTATTCTTGCTTGGAGAATCCCAGGGTTGGAGGATCCTGGTTGGCTGCCATCTATGGGGTCGCACAGAGTCAGACACGACTGAAGCGACTTAGCAGCAGCAGCAGCAGCGTGCCCAGGAATGGAATTTCTAAATCAGATGATAATTCTAGTTTTACTCTTCTGAGGAACTTCCATAGTTGTCTATAGTGGCTTCACCAACTTACATCCCCACTTACAGTGTAGGAGTGTTCCCTTTTCTACACATCCTCTCCAGCTTTGTTATTTGTAAACTTTTTGATGGTGACCATTATGACTGGTATGACATGATACCTCATTGTAGTTTCGATTTGCATTTCTCTATTAGGGATATCAAGCATCTTTTCATGTACCTCTTGGCCATCTGTATGTCTTCTTTGGATAAATGTCTATTTAGATCTTCTGCTCATTTTAAAAATATTTATGTATTTTTGGCTGGACTGTGTCTTCCTTTCTGTGCTTGCACTTTTCTCTAGTTGTGGTGAGTGGGGGCTACTCTCTAGTTGCAGTATGAGGAGTTCTCATTGTGGTGGCCTCTCTTGTTGCAGAGCAGGGGCTCTAGGGCATGCAGGTTTGAGTTGTTGTAGTGTGTGGGCTCAGTAGTTGTGGTACATGGGCTTAGTTGCCCCTTGCCATGTGGAATCTTCACAGAGGAGGGATCAAACTCATGTCCCCTGCATTGGCAGTGGGATTCTTAACCAGTGGACCACCGGGCATGTCTTTGGCCATTTTTTCATTCAGTTGATTGTTTTTTTGATATTGGGCTCCATGAGCTTTTTTGTACTTTGAAGATGAATCCTTTGTTACTTTATTTGCAAATAATTTCTCTCATTCTGAGAGGTGTATTTTAATTTTGTTTACAGTTTCTTTTTTTTGTTGTTTTTGCAAAAGTCTTGAAGTTTAATTATGTCCCATTTGTTTGTTTTTATTTCCATTAGTCTATGAGATGGCTCAAAAAAGATCTGTGATTTATGTCAAAGAGTGTTTTTCCTGTTTTCCTCTAAGAGTTTTATAGTGCCTGGTCTTACATTAAATCTTTGATTCATTTTGAGTTTATTTTTGTACATAATGTCAGGTAGTATTCTTTTTGCATGTAGGTTTCCAGTTTTCCTGGAACAACTTATTGAAGACACTGTCTTTACTCCATTGTGTATGTTCTAGCCTTCTTTGTTATAGATTAGGTGACCATAGGCATATAGATTTATCTCTGAGCTTTCCTTCTCACACCATTGATCTATATTGGTGTTTTTGTGCCATATCATACTCTATTGATTACAGTAGTTATAGATTATAGTCCGACATCAGGGAGCCTGATTCCTCCAGCCTTGTTTCTATTTCTCAAGATTGCTTTGACTAATTGGGATGTTTTGTGTTTCTATACAAATTGTAAAAAAAAAAAAAAAAAAAAAATTCTAATTCTGTGAAAAATGGTATTGTATTTCCATAAGAATTGTACTGAATCTGCGGATTGCTTTGGGTAGTATAGTAATTTTCACAATATTGATTCTTCCCATCCGAGAACATGGTTTGTCTCTCCATCTGTTTGTGTGATCTTTCGTTTTTTTCATTATAGACTTCTGAGTACAGGTCATTGTCAAGGCAAAGGCACACAATGTACTTTTATTTATGTCTAAATTAGTGAAACAAAATATGCGCTGCAAAGTACAAACTTTCTTAGCTTGAAAAGTACAAAGTCTTCTTATATTGGAACATAAAACATCTTAATTGTCAGTTATTTTGATACTATCAACCAAAGAAAATAAAATAACATTATTTTGGGCTACTTAAACTGTATCTTTCACAGATATTTCTTCTTATGCTTTTACAACCATTATTATTCTCTTTCATTTATGAATGTAACTAGAAATTTGTTCTATTGAGTGGGTGTTAAAAATTACTCCTCTCTCGAGTGTGAAACAGATGGTTTACAGTACTGTTGAGAGACTGTTACTGCCATAAACCTCTTACAATTCAGCTCTACTCTCTAGGTTTTTATTATAATTTAGGTCTACTGTCTAAGCTTTTTGTGTCACTTTGTTTAGGCTGAGGGTTTTCTCATATATTTCTAGTAGCTTCAGAGTTTCTGTTAGGAAATGTGTTGTTATTTAGTTGCTCAGTCGTGTTCAACCCATGGACTGTAAGTGCACCAGGTAAGCGCACCAGGCTCCTTTCTCCACAGGGATTCTCCAGGCAAGAATACTGGAGTGGGTTGCTAAGCTCTTCTCCAGGGGATCTTCCTGACCCAGAGATGGAATTCACATCTGCCAAGACTCCTGCATTGCAGGTGGATTCTTTACCACTGAGCCAAAATATATGTTGTCTACAAGAAACCCACTTTAATTATGAAGATTTATAATCAGTGTAAAGATGGAAAAGCCCAAAACAAGCATTTATCTTTTAACAATTAATAATAAGAAAAATCCTTCATTTTATTTTGCCTTCATTTATTTTTTATAACACTCTTTCTTTCTTAACTCATAGTTTCTCCTTAATATCATCTTATTCTGTGTAAATAACTGCTTTTCACATATCTTACATACCAGATATCTGCTGAGAATGAAATCCCCAATTTTTTGTTCCTATGAGAATATCTACTTCTCCTTTATTTTTGAAGGATGATTTTCCTGGACATAGAAGCTAAGTTCAGTAGTTTTTTTTTTTTTTTTTTTTAAGAAAAATATTTATTGGCATGTTGTTCATGTACCATGAATTTACCAGTTAAATTGTATGATTCATTGATTTGTAATTTCTTCATAGGTTGCATAACCATAGCCATTCCCTCATTCGAGAATATTTTCATCACTCCAAAGGGAAATACCGCCCAGTTGTCAGACATTTTCCATTTCCTTTTTCATCTGGACCCTGACATCCACTCCTCTCTGTTCTGTCTAGAGAATTACATAATCTGGGACATATTCATTCACATGAACAGAATAATGCAACAAGCAGGCTTTTGTGCCTGGCTTGTTTTAATTAACATAATCACTTCAGAGCTATAGCATGTTATAGCATGTATCAGAACTCCATTCATTTGATGGCTGAGTAATATTGCATCATGTTTTAATTATTTGATCAACAGTTGATGGACATCTGAGTCATTTTGGCTGTATTTTTTTTTTTTTAATTTTTTAAATTTATTTCTTTTAAAACTTAATTTTTAATTTGATAATTTTAATTTTTTTAATTTAATGGCTTTTAACTAAAATGTAATTACATTTTTAATATAATGGCTTTAAAGAATTTTGTTGTTTACTCTCAAACCTCAACTTGAATCAGCAATAGGTGTATATATATACATATATATATATATATATATATATATATATGTATATATATATATATCCTTCCCTCTTGAACCTCCCTCACATCTCCCTCCCCATTCCACCCCTGTAGGTTGATTCAGAGCCCCTGTTTGAGTTTTCTCAGACTTTCAGCAAATTCCTGTTGGCTCTCTGTTTTACATATGGTAATGTAAGTTTCCATGTTACTCTCTCCATACATCTCACCCTCTCCTTCCTTTTCCCCATGTCCATTTTTCTGTGCTCTATGTCTTTTTCTCATTTGCAGCCCTGCAAGTAAAATCTTCGGTACCATCCTTCTAGATTCCGTATATATACGTTAGTATACAACATTTATCTTATGCCTTGTGACTTACTTCACTCTGTATAATAGGCTCTAAATTCATCCACCCCATTAGAACTGACTCAATGTGTTCCTTTTATGACTGAGTAATAATCCATTGAAAACTGACATTTCCCAGTCCTGTGGTCAGTTTACCTCCCAATCCTAAAGAAGGGGAATTCCAAAGAATGCTCAAACTACTGTACAACTGCACTAAATTCACACCAAGAAAATTAATGGTCAAAATTCTCCAAGTGAGGCTTAAAATCTTTATTGATACTAAGGGAACATTTCATGCAAAGATGGGTTCAATAAAGGACGGGAATGGTATGGACCTAACAGAAGCAGAAGATATCAAGAAGAGGTGGCAAGAATACACAGAAGAACTGTACAAAAAAGATCTTCACGACCCAGATAATCACGATGGTGTGATCACTCACCTAGAACCAGACATCCTGGGATGTGAAGTCAAGTGGGCCTTAGAAAGCCTCACTACAAACAAAGCTAGTGGAGGTGATGGAATTCCAGTTGACCTATTTCAAATCCTGAAACATGATGCTGTGAAAGTGCTGCACTCAATATGCCAGCAAATTTGGAAAACTCAGCAGTGGCCACAGGACTGGAAAAGGTCAGTTTTCATTCCAATCCCAAAGAAAGGCAATGACAAAGAATACTCAAACTACCGCACAATTGCACTCATCTCACATGCTTGTAAAGTAATGCTCAAAATTCTCCAAGCCAGGCTTCAGCAATACCTGAACCATGAACTTCCATATGTTCAAGCTGGTTTTAGAAAAGGTAGATGAACCAGAGATCAAATTGCCAACATCCGCTGGATCATGGAAAAAGGAAGAGAGTTCCAGAAAAGCACATTCATCACATGCATCAGGCTTTCAGGTAAAGTCAGATTTCAACTTGTTTACAGAGAATCACCTCCAGGTCACCAGATTTGCATCTACTTTGCCCAGCACCTATCATAATGAACAAAAGTTTTAGACTTTAATTATGAATGTGGTACTGTTGATGGGAATGCAAACTAGTACAGCCACTATGGAGAACAGTGTGGAGATTCCTTAAAAAACTGGAAATAGAACTGCCATATGCCCCAGCAATCACACTGCTGGGCATACACACCGAGGAAATGAGAATTGAAAGAGACACATGTACCCTAATGTTCATCACAGCACTGTTTATAATAGCCAGGACATGGAAATAACCTAGATGTCCATCAGCAGATGAATGGATAAGAAAGCTGTGGTTCAGTTCAGTTCAGTCGTTCAGTCGTGTCCAACTCTTTGGGACCCCATGAATCACAGCACGCCAGGCCTCCCTGTCCATCAACAACTCCCGGAGTTCACTGAGACTCACGTCCATCGAGTCCATGATGCCATCCAGCCATCTCATCCTCTGTTGTCCCCTTCTCCTCCTGCCCCCAACTCCTCCCAGCATCAGAATTTTCCAATAAGTCAACTCTTTGCATGAGGTGGCCAAAGTACTGGAGTCTCAGCTTTAGCATCATTCCTTCCAAAGAAATCCCAGGGCTGATCTCCTTCAGAATGGACTGGTTGGATCTCCTTGCAGTCCAAGGGACTCTCAAGAGTCTTCTCCAACACCACACTTCAAAAGCATCAATTCTTCGGTGCTCAGCCTTCTTCACAGTCCAACTCTCACATCCATACATGACCACAGGAAAAACCATACCCTTGACTAGGCGGACCTTTGTTGGCAAAGTAATGTCTCTGCTTTTTAATATGCTATCTAGGGTGGACATAACTTTGCTTCCAAGGAGTAAGCATCTTTTAATTTCATGGCTGCAGTCACCATCTGCAGTGATTTTGGAGCCCAAAATAATAAAGTCTGACACTGTTTCCACTGTTTCCCCATCTATTTCCCATGAAGTGATGGGGCCAGACGCCATGATCTTCGTTTTCTGAATGTTGAGCTTTAAGCCAACTTTTTCACTCTCCACTTTCACTTTCAAGAGGCTTTTTAGTTCCTCTTCACTTTCTGCCATAAGGGTGGTGTCATTTGCATATCTGAGGTTATTGATATTTCTCCCGGCAATCTTGATTCCAGCTTGTGTTTCTTCCAGTCCTGCATTTCTCATGATGTACTCTGCATACAAGTTAAAGAAGCAGGGTGACAATATACAGCCTTGATGTACTCCTTTTCCTATTTGGAACCAGTCTGTTGTTCCATGTGCAGTTCGAACTGTTGCTTCCTGACCTGCATACAAATTTCTCAAGAGGCAGATCAGGTGGTCTGGTATTCCCATCTCTTTCAGAATTTCCCGCAGTCTATTGTGATCCACACAGTCAAAGGCTTTGGCATAGTCAATAAAGCAAAAATAGATGTTTTTCTGGAACTCTCTTGCTTTTTCGATGATCCAGCAGATGTTGGCAATTTGATCTCTGGTTCTTCTGCCTTTTCTAAAACCAGCTTGAACATCAGGAAGTTCACGGTTCATGTATTGCTGAAGCCTGGCTTAGAGAATTTTGAGCATTACTTTACAAGCATGTGAGATGAGTGCAATTGTGTGGTAGTTTGAACATTCTTTGTCATTGCCTTTCTTTGGGATTGGAATGAAAACTGACCTTTTCCAGTCCTGTGGCCACTGCTGAGTTTTCCAAATTTGCTGGCATATTGAGTGCAGCACTTTCACAGCATCATGTTTCAGGATTTGAAATAGGTCAACTGGAATTCCATCACCTCCACTAGCTTTGTTTGTAGTGATGCTTTCTAAGGCCCACTTGACTTCACATCCCAGGATGTCTGGTTCTAGGTGAGTGATCACACCATCGTGATTATTTGGGTCATGAAGATCTTTTTTGTACAGTTCTTCTGTGTATTCTTGCCACCTCTTTTGTTATCTTCTGCTTCTGTTAGGTCCATACCATTCCTGTCCTTTATCGAGCCCATCTTTGAATGAAATGTTCCCTTGGTATCTCTAATTTTCTTGAAGAGATCTCTAGTCTTTCCCATTCTGTTGTTTTCCTCTATTTTTTTGCTTTGATCACTGAGGAAGGCTTTCTTATCTCTTCTTGCTATTCTTTGGAACTCTGCATTCAGATGCTTATATCTTTCCTTTTCTCTTTTGCTTTTGGCTTCTCTTCTTTTCACAGCTATTTGTAAGGCCTCCCCAGACAGCCATTTTGCTTTTTTGCATTTCTTTTCCATGGGGATGGTCTTGATCCCTGTCTTCTGTACAATGTCACAAACCTCATTCCATAGTTCATCAGTGGTACATATACACAATGGAGTATTACTCAGCCATTAAAAAGAATACATTTGAATCAGTTCTAATGAGATGGATGAAACTGGAGCCAATTATACAGTGTGAAGTAAGCCAGAAAGAAAAACACCAATACAGTATACTAACGCATATATATGGAATTTAGAAAGATGGTAATGAAAACCCTGTATGCGAGACAGCAAAAGAGACACAGGTGTATATAACAGTCTTTTGGACTCTGTAGGAGAGGGAGGGGGGATGATTTGGGAGAATGGCATTGAAACATGTATAATATCATATAAGAAACGAATCGCCAGTCCAGGTTCGATGCAGGATACAGGAAGCTTGGGGCTGGTGCACTGGGATGACCCAGAGGGATGGTATGGGGAGGGAGGTGGGAGGGGGGTTCAGGATGGGGAACACGTGTACACCCGTGGCAGATTCATGTATGTATGGCAAAACCAATACAACATTGTAAAGTAATTAGCCTCTAATTAAAGTAAATAAATTTAAATATCAAAAAAAATTATGCATGTGCTGAAGAGAGGACAGAGTGGGGTCAATTCTAGTTTAGTGATGTTTGACTTGTAGCAGAATATAGAGCCTATTTTGAAGTTTTTCCGGGAAACCCATTTCTGGGAATAGTGATTTGGGACGAGGCTGTGAAGGGAAGAAAAAAAAAAAAAACGCCTTGTGCTCCCAGGCAGGGTGGTGTTCCCCACTTCCTATCTCACTCTGTCGAAGCTCAGGTCAAGCCTGGCATACAGGAAAAGGAGGGTGAAGCGAAACGTTTTTGCCTACAAGGGAGTAGGGAATGGGCCCAGTCAACAAGCAGAGGAGTGCTGCAGCGAGGGCGGGGCGGGGCGGGGCCGGGGCTGAGCAGGGCGTGGTGTGGCGGAGGCGGGGCCAGGCGCACTTTCGCGGGGCGGGGCGGGGCAGAGGCGCGCGCCAATGGGCAGTGGCTGGCTTCGTGCCCCGCGCCAGATCCGGGATCTCGTACTCTTGCTACCTGGTGAAGGCGCGGACAGCGCCCAGGCGAGCCTGGGGAAGAGTCGCCAGCGCCACAGACGCTTTCAGGGCATGAGGACGGCAGTGGGCTTTGTCAAGATGCAGCCGCCGTGCGAGAGCCCGGCCCTGGCCGGCGTGGCGGCCGTGGCTGCGGCGGACGGCGCCCTGCGCCGCAGCCCCAGCCCGTGTGAGCTGGGGCGCGAGCAGATGGTGCCTCCGCGGCCATGGATGTGGGACCTGCAGGCGCTGCTCACCCTGCGGAGGAAGCGCCGCGCCGCTGGGGGCCGGGGGAGTGGCCGGGTGAGTGGTCGGGTACTGCGCGGCCCGAGTGGCCGTGGGAGGCGCGCGTGGAGCCCGCGCTCACCCTCCGGGGAGGCCGAGGTGGTCATCTGGAAGTTGGGAAGGTGTCGGGGGCCAAGCCCTTGTGCAGGCCTAGGCAGAAGAGGGACCCGGGAAGGCGGGGTCCTAGGGTGACCCCCCGCGGAGCAGCGTTTTTTTTTTTTTTTTTTTTTTTCCTCTCCCCTAGATGCATCTGACTTAGCGCACCTGGACTCTCGCTGCAGGACAGTGAGCATCGCCCAAAGAAGGGCAGTTTGCCTGTCCCCAGAGGAGGAGCTGCAGGTGTCCGGTGCCTAAAGACCGGCCCTGTTGGGACAGGGAGCCCAATGCCCCACGCGTGAGACCTTAGTTTGCAGGAGGCAGGAGACGTGTGCACTGCTGTCGGACGCCTCGTTGCAACTTTGGGCATCGACACTGGCTTAGAACCCAACTAGGGACACTCCTCCACCAGGAAATCCTAGGGAACACATCAGCAGGAAGTCAGTATTTAAGATTCTGGGAGCATCGCCGAGCACTAATCTTTGTCACCAACACTGGCTCTGGCGACTGCCACGGCCTAAGGACAGACGCGAGTTGAAGGTCTGGGGCGAGCTCTAGCTCCTGGGCTCCCCAGTCATCAGCACTTAGTTCTTGGCGACGCCACCAGAGTCTTACGTATTGACTTCCTGCTGGTGTGTTCCACAGGATTTCCTGGTGGACGAGTGTCCCTAGTTGGGTTCTAAGTTTATCTAATGGCCCAAGCAGGTCAGGCATGCTTTGTGATGAAGAAAAGCAGGACAGCCTGGGATCTCTCATAAGTCACTCAGCAGGCCTTGCTGACTTGTCGGGTGTCCCTGCTCACTGGGGCCTTGGGCACCTTTGGGGGTGTTTTACTTAGCTTTTAAAAATCTTAAGGAGACTTTAAGGAGAAGGTATCACAAGGTAGATATTTTGGTCTGTCATGTAAGAAAGAAGTCTTAGTCGTATGCCTTAAAAGATCTCACTGGGGGACTTTCAGCTCTTGAAAGATTGGTTTGTGAAACTTGAGAGTTAGGGAGAAACACTGGGTTTGGTATGGCTTCCTTTGGGCAAGAAAGCATCTGAACTGACATGGAGTCTTTGCCTTTCTAGGCTGTGTTCCTCCACCCCTGAGAATTCTTCCCACATAGAGATGACTGTACATGATCGACCTAAGAAGGATGTTTTGAGGATTAGCTGAGCAGTAATAGGACATCTTTAGGTCAAATGACCAGGGAAGTTTAGGAATTACCCAAAAATGACCTTAATGTGTGGAATACAGGGTTACCTGCAAAGAAAGCGAGGAAATGTGTCCCAAAAATGTGATAGCCAAATAAACACAAAAATCAGAATTAGAGACTTTGCAGGAGTCTAGGGGAAGGTAGGTCAAATTGTATTCCTGTTATCCTTGGACAGTTACTTTTTCACTGCACAGGATACTGACACCATGAGGGCAGCCAGGCAGTCTGTGAGGAGGATTACCCAGGGTTTCTGTGTAAATAGATCTGGAGTGTTCATCTGCGTAGAGGCTTGTGTTTCCCCATGCCTGGGATGATGTTGTGGTGTACCTTGCCAAAATACATATTTACTCTAATTATTCTGAATGTGGTTACTTCAAATAAGGTATACTTTATTAGCCCTTCTTTGGTTCTAATACTGCATTAGCTCTCCTTGTGACATTCCAAACACATTTCATAAGTGCGTGGCCAGTTTTTTGTTTTTTTAATTGGGGTAAGATTGTCAAATTTTCCAACATTGAAAACCCATAGTTTTCAACTGTTTTCCCTCCTTTGGCTCTGGAAGCACCTTTGTGGTTGTTGAACCTTCCCATCAAAGGGGTTGGAAAGGGTTTGAAAGTATGAGAAAAACAGGTGAAAAATGTATTAGTTTGTTCAGGCTACCATAAAAAAAAAAAATACCATAGACCTGGTGGCTTACATAATAGAAATGTATCATCTCACGGTTTTGGAGGCTGAGAAGTGCAAGATCAAGGTGCCAGCATATTTAGTTTCTGGGGAGAGCTCTATTCCTGGCCGGTAGACAGCCACCTTCCCTCTATGTCCTGACATGACCATTCCTTGGTGCCTGTGGAGGAAAAGATATCCCCTCTATCTCTTTTTTTAAACTGAAATATAGTTGACATAAACAGGATATTAGTTTCAGGTGTACCACCTACTGATTGGTATTTGCATACATTGGAAAATGATGACTGTAAGTCTGCTGCTACTGCTAAGTTACTTCAGTCGTGTCTGACTCTGTGCAACCCCATAGACAGCAGCCAACCAGGCTTCCCCATCCCTGGGATTCTCCAGGCAAGAACACTGGAGTGTGTTGCCATTTCCTTCTCCAATGCGTGAAAGTGAAAAGTGAAAGTGAAGTCGCTCAGTCATGTCCGACTCTTAGCAACCCTATGGACTGCAGCCTTCCAGGCTCCTCCGTCCATGGGATTTTCCAGGCAAGAGTACTGGAGTGGGTTGCTATTGCCTTCTCCGGACTGTAAGTCTAGTTACCATCTGTTCCCATATGAAGTTATTACAGTGTTATTGACCACATGCCTTATGCTGTATATGACATCCTCGTGGCTTATTTATTTTATAACTGGAGGCTATACCTCTTAAGCTTGTTCACATGTTTTGTGCCACCCCCCATCCCTTGTTTATTCTCTGTATCTTTGTCTACTTTCATTTTGTCTTGGTTTTTAGATTCCACATGTAAGTTAGATCATTCAGTATGTCTTTCTCTAACTTATTTCACTTAGCATAATACCCTCTAGATCCATCCATGTTGTCGCCAATGGTAAGAATTCATTTTTTTGGATGGCTGAGTAATCTTTCATTA